>NC_046662.1:109645616-109660660 GCF_010883055.1 Belonocnema kinseyi | reverse complement strand
AGATATTTGCAAAGGATTAAGAGTTTAGGCTAGAATTACTTAAAATTGTAAAGTCATTATTTTATTTCTTTTATTTTGTAACAAAAGGCATCGATTCACTTTAAATTAATTAATTTGCATTCAAATTTCAATTTCTAAATCCTGCATCTAAAGAAATAAGTTTAATGAGCACCCAATGACTTTTAGTTGAATTAGCTAGATCTTCAATATTAAGTGTAGAAAATAATTTAGAAAAGACGAGTAGATAAATTGTAAGTATCAGGAGTTTAGGGAAAATTAGAAGTAAGCTAAAGCGAACAAAAGCACGAAACGGAGAAGAGGCCCAAACCCAATGCCCAACCCCCTTTTCATGGAGGGGTGAGGATCCGCAGCAGCCCCTGCGTGGGCGAGAACCAGCACTCGATCTTCGATCTCTTAACCGTACGGTCGTTTTTTTCATTTTTGTCGAAACGTCGCGTCTCTGAATAAAAAAATTACAATTTTTTATTTCGCATAGTTGAAATTTAGTCTTTTCATTTAATATTAATCCTAAAGTTAAAATATAGAGTCTTTTATAAGACTTTCAGCACAACGCGAGGCGAACTCTAGTTTCTTGCAGCAAGGACTCCGATTCTTTTCGGCGGCGAAGTCCGACGGACATCGTTGAGGAGAACTTCATTCTCGAATTTCGCGCGCGAATAAATCCCCGGGCATTACACGGCTATGATCGTCACGCCATCTCTGAACATAGTCGTGCGTCTTCAGGTCGTCAAGTCACCACTTCGCCGCGTCGTTCAGTTGTCATATTAAGGTACTACATTAGATGGGAATATGCAACCGCCATTGTGGTTCCCCGCCAAATTCAAAATCGCTAACTTGATATCTAATTTTTAAGAGATGAATTTTGGTCTAAAAACTAAGTAAATAGTAGTGAGTGACATAATTAAAACAAAGTAAGGTGTAATATTTGAAGATAATAATATAATTAGAAATATGAATATTTTTAAACTTCATAATGTAATGATCAATTGAAAAGAAAAAATGACAAATTTTTATCGTAACTATTAATTTGAAATTATATATTATTTGAAATGAATATAAAAATGCATACATATAGTAAATAATGTGTTTTTATTAAATTGAAAAAACAAAAATTTTTTAACTTTCAGTTATAGTTCTCTGGAACCTAATTTCTAGATCACATTTGATATAAAGTCGATATTTGAGTTGGTCAAAATGCACCTAAATAACACGATAAATAAATTTACATGATAGAGATTATTTATTTTAAAATTATACTGAAGCATTTTTATCAACACATAAATTATAAATAAAATTACATGTGATATAATATATAGTATATTTAAATTAGACTACATTGTTTTTAACCCACAAAATTTTCCAAAAAATAATCCTTGCAAAAATTATGATTGTAAACTAAAGTTTACTCAGCTTACAAACAGGTGTGTGCTAAAATTATAATCATATGATTTATCAAATAACTAACAAAAAATAATAATAGACTAAATGTTAAAAACTAATACAATACTATTCCAAAGTTTGTTATGATAGCTATTTATATTTCATATCAACCGTCTTTTTTATTTGCGTGGGTTAACGTGCGCCATTCTCTACAAAAACGGGTTCCTAACCTCACTTTCTTCCTGATCTTATTTCGCTTAAATATAACAAAAATGCTCATAGTCAATTTAATTACATATTAACACAAGCTGCAGACTCCAAATATTTTAATTATATTGTGATGGTAATAAATATGAGTACTTACTTCGAATAATCTTGAATCAGAATTTGGTTCCCATTTGTCGCGTCTACAGTTTATTATCCATTTTAAAAGTCTTTCTTTTTGTCCTAGTGGAAAACGGTACAATTTATATCCACCTTAGCTTCTATTTTAACAAAACGGTGCGCAGCGGAGGACCATTTTTCTTATATTCTAAGCTTAATTTTAATTATAAACTAGGGCATCCTTATCGCCTGGTTTTCCGCGAGTTTTCTAGGAACCAGAATAGCTGTTGCATATTCCTGTCTAATATAGTAACCTAGTCACATCACCAATTCTACCAAGTCTTCCACCTATGTATATCATCCAGCCATTGTCGTCACGGGATAACGGACCCTGGCATGTAAGTGGTTAATAAACCATGTGCCATACCCTGTAATAACTGCTGCTTAGCCCAAACATCCCACACTTTCCTTTTGAAATTTCAAACCTGCCGAGAAAAAGGGACGCAATTTAAAAAACAAATTAAGACTCTAGTTTTGACTCTTCATTCCTATTTCTTTGAACTCCTTGCATGTTATTGATTCCACATGCCATAACATTTGCTATTTACTATTTTTGATTATCGTTTATTTGATTTATTCTAATTTCTAAGATTTCCAATGTTAAAATTCTACTGATATGTATACATTGATGTGCACTTGTCACACAATGCCCATAGGGTTGCCACCTGGCCGGAATTTAACCGGCCTAGCCGGAATTTTCTGTCTAAGGCCGGTCGCATCGCCGACAGGCCCTATGCAAGGCCAGAAAAAACAGCATAAATTCCAAAGCTCCTTGAGACGGGTGGTCACAGCCCTGGCGGATTGAAAGGAGCCTCTACAAAGTACCTTTAAAGAAACTCACGGAGAGGTGCATTCCGTTAGCACCTCCACAACGGAATTTCAGCATTTTATTTATTTTTATTTTATCTTTTAGTTTTCTCAAAAAACCGACATTTGGGTGGAGGTGCTAGCCGCTAGTACCTCCAGTACAGAAAATTAAAAAAATTGAAAAAATCAGCAGTGCCAGAATCTTGAGCTTCCTATGGGCTCTTCAAAAATGCAAAAATTAAATTTGAAAAAACAACCCCTTTCTTCTGAAAACTACCCTTAAAATTAAATATAAGCCTGAACTAAATGTAAGCATACCAGAATTTTGGGCGTTTTCGCGGTCTTCTTGGCACCAATGATAACTATCATAAGCAATATAATTGTTTAAATAATACCTTTTTTTTTAATGATTCATAAATCACCTAGAGATATTGATGAGAGGCCTTCAACGATACCTTCAGTTTTTTTTCTGGGACAATTTGTTCTTTCTGGCTATATGTCTGAATATAGAAATTGATTTCGAAAGGCTTTTTCGGCATACAGTGAGAGTGAAGGAGATATAAAGAATGTTTGATTGATGAAGTGTTGACTATGTTTGCTTCGTTTAAGCTCAAAATAGTATTATTTTCATTTAGTTTGCGTTATCAGGTTTTACTTAACATTATTGTAGATTAAATAGGGCAAAACGAAAAAAAAATTATAAACATTCTATTTGTTTAAATAATTTTTTTTTCGTTCATTCAAAAATCACCTAGGAGTATTTGAATAGAGCGTTCAGTAATGTGTTTGAAAATATTTTTCAGCTTATACGTTTGTTTATATTGTGTTCCCATATGTTTATAACAATAAAATTGTTTAAAACTCAGTATTTTTGCATAATTCGAAAATCACATAGAGGTATGTCTAAGCCGATTTCAGATATGCTTTTATTTTTTTGAATTTAGGGTCGTCAGAATTTAAGCCCTTTTTGGGCTATCAAAATGTGCAAAAAATTATTTTTCAAGAACAACCCATGCCTCCACAAAATTATAAAAATATAACTTACGCACCCAGGCAAAATGCAAGAATATCCGAATTTCATGCAATTTTTGGCCTTCGCAAAACGCTCACAAATTATTTTAAACAATCATCCTGAACCCTTAAAAAATATGTAAAAAATAGCTCAAACAAAAATATGCAACAAGTGGGAAAAAACATATACCGCAGGTCTGACCTAATTTTATGCTCACCAAGCACACACACACACACACACACACATAAATATATAATCCCGAATAAAAAACACCGCTGATGCATGTAACCAAATCCCGCTCGGCTGCCTTCAGCCAAAAAAAACAAAATAAAAAAAGCCACAAAAAAAATTCAGCGAAAAAAAATTATTAATAGTAAGTAGGGCAAACACTTTTGCAGTAATGTTATTCATATTCTTATCTCCAAAGTAAAATTAAACAAAATATAAAAACTACCCCTATCACATTTAACGAATGAAGTCACAACCTCCATCAGCTAAAAACGCCAAAACAAACTCAAATTATAAATAACTACCCTAAACATCTTTCAAATTATCTGGTTAATGAATCTATCTCCACAGTAATATTCCATATTAGCTATGAAACTCTCTTATCTCATAGGAACCTAGTTTCACCTTTTATCAATTAAAAGGGTCAAAATTACTTGAAATTAAAAATAAACGCAACAGGCACATTTCCAGGTCCATTTATCTAAAATAGCACCTCCACAATCGAATTTCGGGATTTTTCATAGCTCAGAATTCTGTTTTTTTGGGCGTCAATGAAAATTTTTGGGCTCCTTTACTTTTTTGAAAAACTCAATTTTCTTGTGGAGGTGCCAACTTACATTAATCTAACACCTCCACTTCTTAAAATCACTAAATAATAAAAATTCAATTAAACCAGGATTTTGGGTTTTTGTTCGTGCTCTTGAAATGCGCGAAAAAAATTTTCCCCAAACCAACCCTTTACCTTGAAAATCGACCCCCTTAAAAAATTGCAAATTTTTAGTAATTTGATTACGGGAAACTTTTGGCATTTTTTTGGGCTCCCAGAAAACACATACTTCGATTTTCTGCCTCCAACCCTTACACTAAAAAATTAACCCCTTTGTAACACGTAGATATGAAATTGTCAAAAAAATAACTTTTTTTGAATTTTACAGCTTCAATAGAGTCTCTGATTTTTGGGCTCCTAGAAGATACCCACTTCGGTTTTTGGGTTCCAACCCTTAACGTCTAAAATGAACCCCTCTTTGCCATGTCCATACGAATTTGCCAAAAAATAACTTTTTTTAGAATTTTACAATGTGAATAGAGTCTATGATTTTCGGGCTCCTCGAAAATACTCGCTACGATTTTTGGGCTCCGACCCTTAATGTTAATAATCAATCCCTCTCTACCGCGTTAATGGTTGGAGCCCAAAAATCGTAGTAAGGATTTTCGAGGAGCCCAAGAGTCAGAGAATCTATTTCCATCGTAAAATTCTAAAAAAAGTTATTTTTTGACAAAATTATATCTACGCGGCAGAGAGAGGTTCATTTTTGACGTTAAGGGCTGAAGCCCAAAAATCGTAGTGGGTATTTTAGAGGATCCAAAAAATCAGAGACTCTATTTCAATTGTAAAATTCTAAATAAGTGTATTTTTGACACAGTTTGTATCTACGTGGTAGAGAGGGGTTGATTATTGACGTTAAGGGTTGGAGCCCAAACATCGTAGCGGATATATTCGAGGAGCCCATAAATCAGAGACACTATTGACATTGTAAAATTCTAAAAAAAGTTATTTTTTGACAAAGTTGTATCTACGTAGCAGAACGGTTCATTTTTGACGTTAAGGGTTGAAGCCGAAAAATCGTGGCAGTTGTTTTCAAGGAGCCCAAAATCAGAGACTCTATTAAAGCTGTAAGAGTCGAAAAAAGTTATTTTTTGACAATTTCATATCTACGTGTTACAAAGGGGTTACTTTTTTACGGTAAGGATTGGAGCGCACAAACCGAAGTTAGAGTTTTCTGGGAGCCCAAAAAGAGCTCAAAAATTTTCCGTGATTAAATCACTGAAAATTTGAAACTTTTTCAAGTGGGTTGATTTGGGAAGTTAACGGTTGGTTTGGGTAATTATTTTCTGCGGTTTTCAAGAGCCCAAAAAAGTCCGCAATTCTAGTGTAATTGAATTTTGATTATTAAGTGATTTTAAGAAGTGGAGGTGCTGCGTTAATGTAGGCTGGCACCTCCACAAGAAAATTTATTTTTGAAAAAAGTAAAGGAGCCCAAAAATGTTAATTGAGGCCCAAAAAAACAAATTTCTGAGCTATGAAAAATCCCAAAATTCGATTATGGAGGTCCTATGTGATAAGAGTGTTTTATAGTTGATATGGAATATAGCTGTAGAGATAGATTTATTAACTAGATGATTTAAAAGTTGTTTTGGGTAGTTATTTTTAATTTGAGTTTGTTTTGGCGGCCTTATCTGATGGTGATTGAGACTTGGTTCGTTCGTTTTAGTTATTCTTAATTGTTTTTTTTTGGCTTGGTTTTTTGGATAAAGGCAGCCGAGCAGGATTTGGTTGCATACATCGGCGGTGTTTTTTATTATTACTATGGGATTCCGGGTACAGCTTAGAGATTTTTGAAGAAGAATAGTGTAGTGTGTGTGTATGTATTTGGTGAGCATAAAATTGGGTCAGACCTGCGGTAAATGTTTTTTTCGCACTTATTGGACACTTCTGTTTTAGCTATTTTTTCCGCATTTTTTTAGGGATTACAGAATGATTCTGGGGCTGTTGATTTTTTTAATTTGCTCAAGTGGAAGTATTGGCAGACAGGACCTCCGACCGGAAAGTCCGTTATTTGGAGACAAATAAGAGAGCCCAAAAATCAGTACTGGTGCCCAAGAAGAACCCGAAGCAGCCCAAAATTTTGATATGCTTACATTTAGCTTATGTGCATATTTAATTTTAAGGGTAGTTTTTAAAAGAAAGGGGTTATTTTTTCAAATTTAATTTTGTAATTTTTGAAGAGCCCAAAAAAAGCTCAAAATTCTGACGCAGTTCGTTGTTTCAATTTTTCAAATTTTCTGTACTGGAGGTGCTAGCGGCTAGCACCTCTAGCCTAAAATCAGTTTTTTGGGAAAACTAAAAGAGCCTAAAAATCGGCATGGGTGCCCAAAAAAAGCCCGAAAAAAACCCAAAATTATGGCATAAATAAAATACTGAAATTCCGTTGTGGAGGTGCTAGCGGAACGCACCTCTCACGGAGTAATCGCAATACTTTTTCTTGAAGAGTTAAAAACTTTAAAAAATAAGATTTGAAGTCACTTTCAGCAGAAGTTAGACATTTTTTTGAATTTTTAACGCTGAAAAGAAAACATTGCGATTACTCAGTGCATTTCTGATGGTAGATTTAATGTAGAATCCGAATTTGAACAATTTAAAAGTTAATCTTGCTGTTTTCTGAGTTTTTCAAGAAGGAACCGAAGGGGGACTCAGTGGGGTCTGTAACGGTACTTTATAGAAGTTCCTTCGGTCCGCCAAGGAGGACACATTGAAATCACAACGACAGGACGGCGAAACCCACACGTGTGTTTAGGACACGAAGCCAGGCATCGAGTGTGCAACGCAGACTGCTGTTAAAAAATCGTAGTTCCAAAAAATTTGGCAGTCCTTGTTTTGGTCAACTGACGTATACATGTGAATAAATGAATATGAAAAATACAAGATATTTGAATTTCGCGCGCTTCGCACTTTCACGTCTGCCCTTCCTTATTCGGAATCCCTCCCCCCACCTATCTTTCAGCCATCAGTCAAAACAGGCCGGAAAAACCATGAGCAAAAGGTGGCAACCCTAAATCCACGAGACGGTTTTTTATTCGTACTCTGATAATTCAAATGTTATAATTTATGTGTATTTTTTCTTTCTGAATTTATATATGTTTTAATTAATATGTATTTATTTCAATAATGCTACATGCGTCTGCTGGCGATGTTCGCAAAACCATAATTCAAAATACGTAAGAAAAAACCAAAAAAGAAACGAATGAAAAGAGGCAGCACCTTTCGAACATTGAAAGTGGCCCGAGATCTTCGACAATAATCCTTAAATTATTATATGATTATATTGTCCTAAAAGTCAAATTTATTAAATAAATTTGATAATTATTATTAAAAATAAGATAAATTCATGAGAAAGAAAGAGAGAGACTTGGCACTGGGAGAGCGAACTGACTCTAGCTTAAGGAATTTCAGAATATACGCCTTAATATGATTTAATGTTTTGCACGTGTTTTGGATTTGACATGCTGTTTATTGGCTAGCTATATATCGAGAACTTCAAAAGGTGAGTCAGTTTGCTAATGTTGATTTCTTTTGTAAACCAGCCTCTCTTTCATTGTTCTGAAAAATTATATATATTAAAATTAACAAAGTGAAATAAATAAATAATTGAGCGCAATAGAAATTGATCGGGTATTGATTATAAAATGTCTGATAAAAATGAATTGATATATAGTGCCATAGAGAATGTTGAGGGTAATGAAGAGGTCCAAGCGAGAAATTGAACTAAAGGGTCATTCACCGGGTCAAATTTGTCACCCGATATAAATGGGTAGGCCGCAGGGATGAATTCGCGAGATTTAACCACCTCAACACCAGGTAATAGTGTGATAACGATTACGGCATCCACCTTAGTGTGTCCAACTTGATCTCCACCCCTTGTCAGGAGAAATGAGAAATTTGACTCAGGAAATTCGCG
The DNA here is from genome assembly GCF_010883055.1 of Belonocnema kinseyi. Lineage (NCBI taxonomy): Eukaryota > Metazoa > Arthropoda > Insecta > Hymenoptera > Cynipidae > Belonocnema > Belonocnema kinseyi. The sequence continues at coordinate 109,652,311 of NC_046662.1, read as the reverse complement.
CTATTGACCTGAATCATACGGTTGCTGCAAGCCCCTTGCAGCTAGGTCCAAGAGTGGCAGGCGTGTCACTGGATCATTCGGGGTTGCTTACTCAACCCGCGCAGGAGCCGCAGTACCCAATTCCCTTTAAAGCTGCTTTAGAGTTTCTACCTAAATTTTTTGATGGAAAAAATATACCTGTCAGCAGATTCATTAGGGATTGTATCTATGCTCGAAACTCAATTTCCATTAGAGACAGGCAGCATCTATTTTTGATAATAAGATCTCGAATTTGAGGAAGCGCGTACAATGCTCTATTAGATAGGGAAATATATACTCTTGAAGAATTGTTGAAACATTTAAAAAACATTTTTACAGGGCATAGAAATTTGAGTGAATTGTATTCAATTCTTGCTACAGTGGCACAAAGAATTAATGAGGCAGTTCAAGATTATGGTGATAGGGTTAGTGACCTCCTGAAAAATATTATTGAATTAATTGAAGAAAGGAAAGGTGTTGAGTGTGCGATTCCGATGATTAGGTCGGCTAGGGACACTGCTTGCGAAAATTTTATAATGGGGTTAGATCCTAGGATGGTTTTAAGAGTGAGGATGGAGAGACCAAGGACTCTTTTAAGATGCGATAATGGCTGCAAAATCATCCGAATGGGAGATGAAATATTCGAAAGATTTATTTAAGAATAGGGAAGTTGGGAAAGGGGATAAAAATGAAGGGCTAGTACCAGGGAGAGATAAAGTTTATTAAGGCAACAGATTTAGGCCCTGTAGAGGGAATGCTAGAGCCTATACATCAGGTACAGGAAGGGGACGTCTTAATGAGGTAGGGAATGATAATTCACAAGGGTTAAAGGGTAGAGCCAGCGGGGGTGGAACCGTTGAACGGGGAGCGGAGAGAGGTGAGCGGCAAGGGGCCCCGCAGCACGGTCACTTTGCACGGGAATCTACTAAACCAATTAATGAGGAAAAAGGGGGAAAATTTTGCAAATATTGTGAAGCTACTGATCATGTAATAAATGATTGTGAGAAATTGGCGAAAAGAGTTGAAGAAAAGTTCGTTGGAATGGTGTGACGATGAACTTCCTTGTATTTTATCAGGTTGGGATCTAGAAAGAAAGGCAAACTCCCCAAAGGCCGAATTGTTCGCAGAAGAATTGATGGATGGAAGAGGAACATTTTTAATAGATACAGGAGCAGATTTAAATATAATTCATAAGAAAAAACTTAAGAATTCTGTGAAAATTGATGACAAATTGATATTTATTTTATGTGGCATAGCAGAAAAATCAGTTTTCACGTTGGGTGAAGTGTTGTTAATGATAAATAATAGTCCTTGTTCATTTCAAATGGTCCCTGATAGAGGCTTCCATTGCCCGGAGATAGAATTTTCGGGATGGAATTGTAGATTTAGGCCCAGGAATATTTTTAGGAGAGGTTTTAGTTAGAGTAAAAGAGAGCCAAATTACTTTATATTGCATAAATATAATCACTAGAGATACGTTACTTACCCTGCCTCCTTTGAGTTTAGAGGAATTCGAGATACCAAGCATATTGTCAGAAGTAACTAGGAAAAGGCAAATTTTAAATGCTTCTACCCCGAAAAAAGATCGTTTAACCCAGTTAATTGATGCCTTGGATTTATCGGATTTGAATAAAGAAGAAAGAGGGACTTTGCTCTCTATAATAAGTAAATACCCGCAACAGTTCTATTTAAAAGACGGTAAGATGGGAACAACTAGTGTTCTTAAGCATCGAGTAAATTTGACAGACGATGTGCCCGTTACAAAAAAAGGATATCGGTACCCACCGGTGCATAAAGAAGTTATTAGTAAAGAGACCGGAGATCTGCTTGAAAATAAATTAATTTCACCCTCGAACTCGCCGTATAATTCACCTGCTTGGGTGGTTTCGAAAAAACCCAATAAGCAAGGAAACAAAATATGGCGTATGGTAATTGATTATAGGGCCTTGAATGAAAAAACTGTCCGAGATGCATATCCACTCCCAAATATAATAGATATTTTAGACCAGTTGGTCTAAACTCACAGGATATTATAGGTGTTTTGTGCCCGGATTTGCCTTCATAGAAAAACCTTTCAATTATTTGTTAAAAAAAGATATTACCTTTAAATGGACGCAAGACGCACAAGTAGCTTTCGATGAGTTGAAGCGTATTCTTTGTACCGAACCGTTGTTACAATATCCCGATTTTAATAAAACATTCATTGTGACTGTAGATGCATCCGATTTTGCCATGGAGGCTGCGTTGAGCTAAGGTCCAATGGTATCAATGGCATATGCTTCTCGTGCGTTGCAGGGAGCCCAATTAAGATACAATGTTACTGAAAAAGAATTACTTGCTGTAATTTTTGCTGTTATTCATTTTCGACCTTATATTTATGGGAGAAAATTTATTTTAGTTACCGATCATCGCCCTTTAGTATGGTTGCATTAGTTTAATGACCCTACTCTAGGTTCAAAGTTAGCGAAATGGAAAGTAAAATTAAGAGAGTATGAATTTAAAGTTATCCATAAGCCAGGTCGAGCAAATTCTAATGCTGATGTATGATCAAGAAATTCTATAGAGGATTTGGGGCAGGATAAACAGGAAGCTTTTGATTCAGATGCCTCTGAGGTGAATGATCGGGATGCTGGGAAAGTGCACGTTCTTACGCGTCCCGAGAATTCATCAAAGGGGGATGAGGTCTGATGTCATGAATTTCCTGTAGAAAGATTGTTTGTGACTTCTTTTTCGAAGGATGGAATAAATTTTCAGACAGGGTTGAAGAATGTGGTATAAATTCCACTGTTGTTTTCTTTTTTGATGAAATTGAGGAAGGTGGTATAAATTCCACATTTGATCTAAATTTTTATGAAGTTGTTATTGAAAGTGGTATCAATTTCACGAGGGACTCGGGCATTTGTGAAAATTTCAGCGAGGTTGGAAAGGATCTTGGGGAAGCGGGCTGTCAAGGTACTTCAAAGAGAAAGTTACCGAAAATTTTTCCTGTGGGTAAGGGCAGTTCCAGTTTGGGGGACTTGTCAGGCCAAGGATTATTTAAGAGGGCTAGGGCCAATGACGTAAGTAATTCGCCACAAAATGAGTATGGAAAAGTTGTGGGAAAGGCTTACAGCATGCATGAAAGTGTTGAAGAGTCAACAATTTCCCTGATCTATGACATAGGCGAGCCGCCAATTTTTAAATCGGGGACTCTTTCGGGGAAGGTCTATAGCAGGTCTGGAGAGTTAAAAACGACTCTAGAAAGTGATAAAGGCGTGCCACCGGTCAGTAAGTCTGGGACTCAGCCGGGGAAGCTCTTTTTGGGATCACTTGGTAAAAGGGACCTTAAAACGTGCACACGTGGGTCAATAAGGGCACAGGCGACCCCAGATCAAAATATTGATAATAATAGCAATGATGACGATGACGATCAATTAGTTGATGATTATTTGCGAAGCGCCATGGTTGGTGAATATAATATTATGGAAATAACTGAGGTGGATCAGGCAGAGGAATTCGGTGATGCTATTTTAGTACCCGTTGAAGGAAAGGGTGCGATGAGAGGCAAGAGTCTTCTTAACCCCTTGTTTAAAACTTGTAGAGACAAGTTATGGATGAGAAATGATCACTTAGTTAACTTTATGAGTTGTGATCATATTTTGACTACTCCGGTAGGTGCTGAATTAATGGACAATTCTATTATTAAATTGTCTGATCTTAAAGGTGAAAAAATACAAGTAAGACAAGTTGTTTCATTAAATTATAAGAAAAATTTTGTCTTTAATTTATATGTTAAAGAAAAATTTGATGACAAAATAAATGCAGTTGATATTGAATCTGCTATATCAACTTTAAAGGATGGTGTAATTGAGCATGAAGTAAAAACTTTCAGTATTTCGCGAAAAGGTAACGATTTTGATTAGTTACCTTGGGATACAGTCGAGCTAATGTTCAGAATTTATTTTGTAAAGGGGGATTATAGCATTACAGTGTGTACGGGAGAAGTTACAATTCCACCCAAAAATCAGAGATATCAAATTATTGAAGAATGTCACGACTCCACAGTAGGAGGTCATAAGGGTGTGTTTAAAACATTAAAAATAGTAAGGAAATGTTTTTATTGGAAGGGAGTTAAGGAGGATATTCGAATTATATAAAAACATGCGATTCATGTCAAAAGAAAAAGTTGGTACGGGTAAAAACGAAATTACCCATGTGTATAACGGATATACCTGAAAGAGTTTTTGAAAAATTGCGAATAGATTTAGTGGGCCCTTTACCTAAAACAGATACTGGAAACGAGTGTATGATGAGTTGGCAAGATTGTCTTTCCAAATACTCAGGTGCAATTCCTTTAAGCAAAATTGACGCTCCCACAATAGCAGCCTTATTTGCCGAGCATTTTATTTGTAGGTATGGGTGTCCTGAATCAATCCAAACCGATTAGAGTCCCCAATTCATGAGCGAGATGACTGGATTTGCGAAATTATTTAAAATAAAACAATATAAACCGTCATCTTACCATCCTCAATCCTTAGGAGCGTTAGAGCGAAGTCATCATACTTTCGTTGAGTATCTTCGCCATTATTGTGAAGAGTCGAATTGGGACCTCTGGTTGCCTTATGCAATGTTTTCCTTTAATACGTCAGTCCATGAGTCTACGGAGGTCACACCTCATGAGGTTGTATTCGGTAGGAAAGCAGTATTTCCCTCCGAATTCACTGAAAAAAAGGTCACGTTGAGCTTTGTGATCACCATTGAGTCTATGGTCCATTTTCGATTAGAAGCTGCAAAGAAACAGTGCAAAAAATATTACGATCGTAAAATTAACTAAATGAATTTTAAAGAGGGACAGTATATTTACTTACTTATTGAGGAGCCATTTAATAAACTAGGAGACCATTATGAAGGACCCTATAAAATTATTATGGTAATTGGAGATTACAACGTCGAAATCCAAAAAAACCATGGAGCCACATCTATTGTGCATATGAACCGCATAAAACATGCGTTTTTGTGATATGAACCCTGAAAGATATTGATAATAATAAGAAAAAAGGAACAAAATTTTTTGTAGAATGCATGAGAGACATAAATGTATGTAGCTATATGTGTATGTATGTATATACATATAAATGGATATTGAATCAGGGAAAGTTTGAAAAAAAAAACAAAAAAGAAAGGGGGATTATAAATATAACTATTATATTTAGATTTAAAAAAATATTGTATAAGCATATTTTATTGGAATTAAATTGAAGATTAAAAATTAAAGAAATATAGAATCCGAAAATAATTTCATTTTTAGGAAGAAATTTTGAATTTAAAAAAGAAACAAAAATTGAAACTTGGAATAAAAAGCGACGAAACTTTTATCATTAACACTTCTGGTCTAATTATAATTAATTTATAAATTAGAAATAGGAATATATAAAATTTAAAAAAATAAATAAAAAAAATAAGCTAAACTAATAATGTATATCAAGGGCAGAAAGGCGAGGAAAATGAAGAAAGAAGCAAGGGAAAGAAAATGAGAAAAGATACGGAATTATTAAGCGCTAAGAAAGGAGAAAGAGGGAACGCGTACCGGCGAACTGAACTTGAGTAGGAAAGGACAGAGCGCCTTAGCGTAGGGAGGAAGAGAGAAAAGAATACCGTTCAGTAAATTTTCTCGTACACCACGTGCTCTCTGTTTTCATTTCTTCAAGGATAAAGAAATGGGAAATTAAATAGAGTATAGTATAAACTAAGCCGGTTGACACCATAAACATAGTATAGAGCAGATCAGTTTCAAAACAAGAGATCAGTAAAAGGTTCAGTTTAGATAATCGAGTTAAAGTGTCCACATTAAAACGAGGAAAATGGAAAAAAGGAAACCTATTTTCTTAAACTACTGGTTGGAGCAAAAGCTATTGGACAAACCTTCATTAATACCGCTCTCAAGGTATGTTCAAATAATTATAATTTAAAATGTGCGCGATTATAGCTCAAGGTATAACTTTATAAAGTAAAAATAAACTTTAGGAAAGGGTATATTGAGCTATGAATTTTTGTAAAGCGAACATTTAATTTTAATTTGTCTCGTGTTTTTTTTGTATTCTCACGTTTTCTCTTTTGAAATATTTTTCGAAATATTTTTTTTTATTTTTCACTCCTAGATTGCCGAAGAAATGGGAAATAAGGAATTAAAAATTGAAATAAAGACTCCGGGAAGTCACCTCTGTCAAGGGGTGGCAAAAGCAGTACATTTGGAGTAGCCCGTTTACTTAATTGCGGACGAAATGAGCAAAGATCATTTGTACTCGGAATGTTTAAGAATTATGGAATGCGGAACATTGAGTAAGATCCTAAGAGCTCGCAAGGCAGTATTTGCGATCTATCAGCTCACGCTTCAGGAGGACAAAGCTCAAAAATTTGAGACAGGGTGCACCAATTGCGGCAAAATCATGACTCTATTCATACGTCTCATGGAAGACTGCGTCGAATGCATGTGAAGTACTTGCAAGGAATGGGAATTATTTAAAGGGGGTGCAAGTTTGTTGCAGATCCATAGTCGTCAGGGGTCTGGACCGCTGCTTAAAATCGGGAAAATTGGTATTTAGGTTAGGGTCTAAGGTTGGGGCAATCATTATGATATGTCTAAATAATTAATAGTATGGTAAATTTGATGATAATTTTAAAATTTTTTTTTCCAATTT
>NC_046662.1:109640227-109645516 GCF_010883055.1 Belonocnema kinseyi | reverse complement strand
GCAATATGTAATTTGAAATTATTTTAATTTAATTACCCAAATGTAAAATAATTTAATTAATTTGGTATATTAACTAATATAGATTAATTTAATTTGATAGATATTCCTGTTGAATATAAATATACGAATATAAAAAAAATATTTTGCCCAAATTTCAGATTGAATAGGTTAGGAATTTATAAGAAAGTAAGATGTCCATTATAATATAACCTAATTATATTTTTTAAAATTACTGAATAATGACTTACCTTTTAGTAGCATTATTTCGTTTATAAATTTATCCTTTTATTGAATGAATGTTAAAACTCAAGAATAATAAAAACTCTTGCCGTATTTTAAACTACTAGCCGCTGCATCACACAGTAATTAGATTCACAAATTTGGACATGATCCTGATTATGAAAATCATTCTAATATTTGCGGTGGGAGTTATGTGATGGTCTAAGCACTTCTTTTATAAACAAACAAACAATTTCAATACCTGTCATGGATCCGTAAATCCATGAAGTACTTTATTCAAGAGAACAAGAGATGAGTTTTACAGCCTTGCCGTAGCGAAGGTAAACTTACTACTAACGCAGCCCTCGGGGCTGCAGGATGGGTCCCATTCCAGGACGACTTCCTTTACCTAGTCTAACATACAAAAGAGTCTATTTTAGGAAAACCACATTCCTTTTACGCAACCTGTTACACCCCCAACGCTAGATTGTTCTTACTCCTGGAAGAACTTAATTTTTACGCCTTAACGTGACCATTCGATTTTCTACTAATGATTCCTTGGATGTTATATTGGAATCAATTCCTGATACAGAAGGTGTGGAAGGTACGTACGTGACTGGGTGTGGTGGTGTTACATTATTAGTTACGTTATTCGTAGTGCAGCATATTTTTACACACACGTTAGGCATACATCTTTTTATTAATTGCACTATACCGCATTTATATAAAACAAAGAGAACAATAGTTATAACTGAGAGATAGCTTAGATAGGTGAACGTATCATGCGCTTTTTCGATCCAAGATCGAGTACGTCCATCGGTCTTGATTCTATTCAGCGAGTTTTCTATTTCATCTAGTGTTTTACTAGAATCAGTTAAAGTTTCAGGACTAATTTGTTTTTGCAATGGAAACAGATGATCTTTCAAAAGATCAAGCTCAGCTGAAGAAAATGGTATTGTTATATTCTTCCTGTAGCTAGTATGTTTTGCAAATTTTAATATTTTCTTTAATTAAATTATAATAGACTCGGAGTTAAGAACGCAGTTTTCGCTTGTTCGGATCAGATTCGCCTCGCGAATGACAACTTCTTTACTCTCGCCGGGACTGTTAACACTTAACGAAAGTTCGTTTTCGGGTATTAAAATGTAACCCTGATTACTAGCCAAAGTGATCTATGTTAACAATTCAATTTTGAACGGAGATACCTGTCACATCTTATAATCCAATGTTTTGATACTGGCTCTAATGATTTGATTTTCGCATGTGTGCGTTTCTGAGATGAGGTAAGTTGGTTCTAGCCGTTGACAGATTTTAATTTTGTCGTAGTTCTTACAGTATTTTAACAACTTCTTATCAGTTGGTACGTAAACAATTTTTTCTTTGTTAATTGGTATGTACTCATCTCGGGGAATCGATGCTACAAAGTTAATACCCCTTTTTTGTGGAATATGAATTAAATGTTGGACTTGAAATTGATCGACTTCTAGTACAGGTATTTTGGTGGAATATAGTAATTTACCGTCGAACACCATAATTCCGATTTCGTTGATATCAATGATGTACTGGTAATTTGTATCCTTCAAAGGGATTGAATATTTTACGTTAAGTGTTTCTTCAAATTCTTTAAGTTCAACAATCAAAATTCGTGGTGTTAACAATTGCGGATGAATGATACCATGATTGCCATCATTGATATGATCGATTATTGAATTTGCATATTCACTTATTTCATCTAGAATCATGGTACACATACCGATTTGATTTGCTATGAATAAATGTTGAGTGTTATTATTAATTTGATCTTTCATCTTATGGAAAGTGTAATTGTTTTGTTTAGTATGTTCCATCATTACGTCAAGCCCGTATGAAGCTGAGTTTAATAAGGTTTTAATTATCCTTGTTTGATTTGAAATGCTGTTCGCAAAGATTTTATTATCTTTGTACAATTTGTCAATTTCTGAATTGATGTAGTCTAAGTCACTCTCGCTCAATGTGCCGAACAATGTTTTAGAAATGGTGCCTACTGCGTTTAGTAGTCCGCGTTTTTGTCGGTTGTTCCCTAACAGTTTATCTAATAAATATTTTTGCGTTTCTAATCTATTAATTCTACCGACTAACATATTTAGTTCAAATTTTTCTCTACAATCTGTTTCGCACATCAAAGAAGTTGTCGGATACAACTTACGTAGTTGGAGAAACCGGAGTTCAATTTCGGATGTATCGATGGATGTGCATAAATGCCAAGTTGTGTGGTACAGTCTTGCCGGGCCAAGGTTCTCGGCGAAAATTGTTACATCATTGAGTGAGGTAAAGGTGACGTTGGCCAGGACAGCGGGAAAGAGCAGAAGGAGCAGAAAGAAGAGCATGCTTCTTCGATTACGCTGAAATTTGATACAATTTCAGCGTTACTGATAGTATAATTTCAGTCAGTTAGCATGCACGATATAGTTTGGTATCTCGCAAAGGATTTCATAATTAGTTTCGCCTATCCTCCTGACAATAGTGCAAGGACCTAACCGTTCTCTGTCCAGTGTGGTGACTTTATTGTCGTTGTGTAAGAGAACAGAATCACCGGGTTCGAATATAGGGTTGGTGCGTACAATTTTAGCGTCTTGTTGACGTTTCAGATGCTCCTGCGTCTTTCTTATAGCAGATTTTCCTTTTTCGAAATACCCTTCGTGACGCCTCTTCCACATATCTAATATTTCCTGATATGTTAATGAGCTCGTGGTAGCTAGTGCAGACGGTAAGTTGGCTTTTCTACCGAAGGTCATCTCAAATGGTGTCAGGCCTGTGCTCTCGTGGACAGCTGTATTGAAAGATAAGCATACTAGATTTAGATTCTAATCCCATTCAGTTTCATTATCTGACATGTACGTTTTTAGTAGTTCCTTAATTGTTCCGTGGGTTCTCTCAAGGGCTCCATTGCTTTGTGGATGGAAAGCTGTGGTCCTAATGTGCTTGATTCTGAATAAATTCTCGAACTTTTAGACAAGTTCTGATATGAAATTCGCATCCAACTATATCCACGGCGATTTTTTCTTTTGGTTCCGTCGGTATTTCTGGAATTACGCCTTCTACTTTGGGTCGGATTCGGGTCAGTTTTTCCTGTTGGCAAGTTCGACATTTCTTAATAAAGTCAATTGCATCCTTTTCCATGTCCTCCCAAGAAGTTTGTTCACGTAACCTTTGGATGGTTTTGTTTTCGCCAAAGTGGCCGGTCGCTAAGTTTCCGTGTGCTTCTCTTAGTAGATCTTGCTTTTCTTCCTCATTTAATAGTTTGTCAGGTCGCTCACAGAGGAAAAACTCATGTTCTGTAAATTTTGTTTGCAGAAGGAAATTCAACATATCTCGAATGCGTACCCTCTCGATATTAGTGATTAGCGGATCTTCCATGTGAAACTTCAATATCTTCCAGTTTTTAGTAGTTGCGAAGTCTTTTACCTTAGCGTATATTAATTTCATCCAAGCTTCTTCGTTGTAATCTGGCAGTTGTATTCGCAAAAACTAGAAGATATTTTTCTTGCTGACTTTAATCCAGTTTTTTCCGCCAGCTAAGGGTTTGATTTTCAGATTGCTCGGCCTGCGATCTATTTTCCAAGAAGAGTATTCTTTAAAAATTTCCTTTTCGTCTTTTGGTTCGTGGATTTTAAACCTTGTTGCGATGGGTTGATTAACTTGATTTGCTGGTTCTTCCTCTACAGATGCTTCTGGGTTAGAGCAAATCTCCTCAGTTTCTGAATCATTATTATCGGCAATGGTCTCATCATCAGATTCTGGGTTATTCCTTTCAGCAGTGTCTTCTGTGTTTGCAGTTAAATTTTCTGAAATATTTTCCAGTTGCTTGATTGGATGCATTCGGGAGAGTGCATCAGCCGCGGTATTGTCCTTGCCTTTCTTGTACTCAATCACGTACATATATCCTTCAAGGTGTAGTCTCCAGCTTAGCAACCTTGATAAAGGATCTTTCACATTGAAGAGTCACTTCAAGGCTTGATGATCTGTCTTTATTATGAACTTTCGTCCCATTAAATATTGCCGTAGTCATCTGATTGCCCAAACAATCGCTAGAAGTTCCTTCTCTGTAGTTGTATAGTTTAACTCTGGTGCGTTTAATGTTCTTGAAATATAACAAACGGGGTGACCTTTTTGAGATAAAATTGCTCCTAAACCTACATTGCTAGCATCTGTGGTCAATGCAAATGTTTCATTGTAATCTGGATGTTTTAATACGGGGGAGGAGCAAAGACAGTCTTTTAATTCTAGAAAGCTTTTCTCACAGGCTGAATTCCACTCGAAACGTTGATCCTTTCTTGTCAGTTCTGTCAATGGTTTTGCTATAGTTGAATAGTTTTTTTTTATAAATTTACGATAATATCCGGATAATCCTAAGAAGGACATTACTTCCTTTCTGTTTGTTGGTCTTTTAAAATTATCAACCGCTGACACTTTATTCGGGTTAGGCTTCACTCCATCTTTTGTAATTAAATGGCCCAGATACTCGAGTTCTGGTCTCAAGAACTCACACTTATCGGGCTGCAGTTTTAACCCCGTCGCACGTAGACGTTCCAACAATGTGACTAGGTTTTCGTTGTGTTCTTGTATTGTTTTTCCAAATACGACAATTTCATCCAGGTAAACAAAGCAAATTTTCCCGATTAGCCCTCTTAGTGCCGTATCCAACATTCATTGGAATGTGGCCGGGGCGTTCTTTAGACCGAAAGGCATACTGTTAAAATGGAAATGTCCCTCAAGTGTAGAAAAGGCAGTGTACTTTTAGTAATCATCGTCCATTTGAATTTGATGAAAACCGGAACTCAGGTCGAACGCTGAAAAGAATTTGGCTTTTCCCAGATGGTCAAGGATATCGTCGATTACCGGAAGTGGATACGCGTCTTGATCGGTTTTCTCGTTCAACTTCCTGAAGTCGACGACTAGTCTCCACTTAGTCTTTCCTGAGGAGTCTCGCTTCTTTGGGACCACCCAGAGGGGTGAGTTAAACGGTGAGTTTGATTCTTCTACTATCTTTTTTGTAAGCATTTCGTTAACTTGATTGAAGATTTCTTCACG
>NC_046662.1:109636329-109640127 GCF_010883055.1 Belonocnema kinseyi | reverse complement strand
CGAGGGCGCATACTTTGAATAAAATATTTGTTATCATTCTTTTGAAATAAATGTGTTTTTTTCTTGAAAAAATACCGGTTTCATATGTATACACCTGGTATTCTGCCTTGGTTTCTCTACTTGAACCAGATTTCTGATTCTAGAGCTTCCTGCTGAGCTTGATTTAAAGTAGTCGGTTTCAACGGTCTTACTTGAGTTCCTATCTCCTCTTTCAGGTTCATTATGTACTTTTTAATAGCCGATTTTTCCTCTACCTGTAAAGCTAATTGCCTAATCGTGCTATTTGGATGTTCATTTTGAACCGCGTAATTTAATTCATTAAATTGTTGCCTGAATCTGAGGTTATAATTTTGTACTGATTCTGAGGGAGTTTGTTTTATTCCCTCGAGTTTCGACCGACTTAATTCGACTGAACTAATTATTCCAACGTTTTGTCGAAGCGCCTCGAAGAGTTCTTCGTAAGTCCTAATAGAGGTGAATCGGATAGCCCGTTTTGCTTGGTCGGTGATTTTTTCCGCTATAATGAAATATAATAACAACTCTTTTTGGGAGCAACGTCCTTGTGCACGTTCCACCATTGAAATTAAGTCTTCCACTGGGAAGTAATGCTTTCGTGGTCTATCCTGTGGTTTCGCCTACATAAGGAGTCACGAACATTACTTTCTTCTTTATTTCCATTTTCGATAGACGCATGTGAGGAGCCGTCTTCCGTCTCTATTAAATTGTTATGCCTTGCTATTATGTTTACTTCGTTCGCTCTTTTACCATTTTCTGAATTTAATCGTCTAATACCTTCTTCCAATAACGCTAACTTGTCCAATATCATTTGAAGCTGGTCTGAGTTGTTATCCTGATTTAGATTTTCTTGACTCATTGTGACTGAAGTTTGATTTTCTTCAATTTCCTCTAATTCCTCGACCGGATTTTCCGGTAAGTTTTTTAGATATGCCGATAGTGCCAGTGTTATTATTGTTTATGTGTGCGCAAAATAATCTTCAATGGTTCGGTTGTGTCGGGTTTGTGTGTCGCGACGCGGGTGACAATTTTTTTTTGCGTTTATTGAAGAAAGAAGCCGTGTATTATTTTTTACTTGTACAAACACTATTTCACACGCCGTTTATTAAAGGAAGAAGCCGCGTATCACTTTTTACTTGTACAATCACTACACATGACGTTTATTGAAGAAAGAAGCCGGGCATCACTTCTTACTTATACAATCACTATTTCACACGTCGTTTATTAAAGAAAGAATCCGCGTGTCACTTTTTACTTGTACAATCGTCAATACTAACTTACGCAATACGTTGACAGTCGCTAGTGCAGTTGAGGACCGCTGACAGGATACGAGGGAGGATGTTGGCGTTGGCTGGATGTAGGTTGAATGTATTTTCTTTCACTCGTAGGTGGCCGGGAAATTCTTCAACTCCCGCGGTGTCTGCTTTGTAGAGTGACGTCTCTCTTTTCTTAAGAGTCACTGGTAGCCCTATTTAATTCAGACTACTTACGTGTTCTCTTTTGGCTAAAGATTCAAAAATCTTTATATGCCCTGCTTATTTCGTGCCAATCAAGGGTGGCAGTGGTATGATCAAATTTAAAAAAAACTTGACCGCACTATAATTCCGGTAGGAACTCGGTACTTTTAGATCCCAAAATAATGACGTATCGATTCAAAGGAATCGTGAAAGGATCGCTAAAGTTATGTGATGGTCTAAGCACTTATTTTATAAACAAACAAATAATTTCAATATGTGTCATGGATGCGTAAATCCATGCAGTACTTTATTCAAGAGAAAAAGAGATGAGTTTTACAGCCGTGCCGTAGCGAAGGTAAACTTAGTACTAACGCAGCCCTCGGGGCTGCAGGGTGGGTCCCATTCCGGGACGACTTCCCTTACCTAGTCTAACATACAAAAGAGTCCATTTTAGGAAAACCACATTCCTTTTACGAAACCTGTTGCAGTTAGACTTTATTAATGAATTACCAGGAAGACAAATATCAGCTGGATAATGGTTAGGTAAAAGCCGCGTTATACGTTAAAGCGCGACTTTTTCTTAAGGGGGGAAGTGTGACAATCGGTAATTGTACTTTAATGTTCTTGTTGCCCGCTAGAGGCAGCACCTTTCGAACGTTGAAAGTGGCGCGAGATCTTTGAATATAATAATTAAATTATTATATGATTATATTGATTAACAGTCAAATTTATTAAATAAATTTGATAACTAATTTAAAAAATAAGATAAATTAATGAGAAAGAAAGAGAGAGACTTGGTACTACGAGAGCGAACTGCCTTTAGCTTAAGGAATTTAAGAATATACGTCTTAATATGATTTAAAGTTTTGCACGTGTTTTGGATTTGACATGCTATTTATTTCAGGTTGATTTTTACTCTAGGTTGGAATGCGGAATGGAAATTAAAGAACGTGGTTTGGTTTCAATCTAAAATGCAGTTTATAAAAAGGGGTTGATTAGATGATGAAATGTGACTTCGGGATCTGTTTTGGAAGAGTATAATGAATAAAGGGGGTATTGTTCAATAACTGGTTTGAGCTGGATTTTAAATATACATATATATATATATAGAACGAATCGCAAAAGCCTGATGAGTTTATCTTAGCACAAATTTATTTGGCATTTTTGAAAGTGAGGCGAGAAATGAGATTTGATGCCCAGATTACAAAACGTGCTTAGCCGTATTTTTTTGAAAGGAAACTAGGTCGTGTTTGTGTCACCGATTGACGCATAAATTAGATCATACATGGCAGGGCTGCCAGATCGAGTCTGAAATTTACCCCCACCATACCTACCGTTTGGGAGCCTCAAAACAGAAGTTGCATGATTACCACTGTGAGTTCGCGTGTAAGCCGAAAATGCACGATTCGACTTCGGTTTCCTGCTGTACGAAGATTGCCGATGTGAAAGCTTCGGAAGACGGTCTTCTATTTATATCTCGATCCCCATTTGAAAGAAATGGAAGAAATTGTCGAATTCAATGTTTCGCGTGATTCTTCATTTAATTCATAAATCGATTTTGAGGTTATGTTTTCAGGTGGATATTAAGTATGAATATTATTACTATTATGTAAATAATGAATGATAATATCATAATTATAAAATATAACATTAATATTAATTAATAGTTGACTGAGTTTTAATAGAAATAGTTAAACTTTCAACTAAAACAATTATTTTTGGCTTTACATTGTTTTAAATATTTGAAACTTTCTTGGAATGTTTTAAAATATCCTAAAAAAGTTGAAATCCTTTGAAATCTGTTGAAAGTTTTTAAAGCTCTTGAAAATATCTTGAAATTAAAAAAAAAATTATGAAATATTTCAAATCCTTTAAAATCTCATACTAAATTATTAAAATCATTTAAAAATTACTTAAAATCTATTAAAATATCCTCAAATATACCAAATTCTTTAAGATCTCATATTAACTAACTGTAATCAATTGAAAACTCCTTGGTATCCTTTAACACTTCTTCAAATATTTAAAATCCTTACAGATCTTTTGAAATCTCTTGAAATTTTTTAAAACTTCAGATTGAAATTTATAAAACTTCATGCTTTAGAAACTTTGGGCTTTACAAAATTCTGATTATAAAATGTCAGAAATTTAAAATTTCTGTTGTCAGGAATTTAAAGTTTCTGCGGTTGTGTGTAAAAGAGGAAAATATAAATATACATTATTGTATATAATTTTAAAGGGGGAGGGTCGGTAAGGCCGGTTTTTGGCCTAATTTATTTTTGGACCAAAAAATCTGAAAAAATCATGGTAGTATCTTATAAGTATC
>NC_046662.1:109634878-109636229 GCF_010883055.1 Belonocnema kinseyi | reverse complement strand
AACCGTAGATTTTCCTGTAGTAATTTTAACCTCGCTCTAAGTTCCTCCATAGTGATATAATTAATTAGTTCTTTGCGTTCTGGAAGTGAGCTGATAAATTTATGTCATCGTCTGACAATCGTATCTCTTTTTCAGTTTCGTTGCTGATAGGAATGATAATCTGTCAGTTTTCAATTCGATAAATGGAATCAGGAACGTGAAAATTATTTTCTATAAGTACATGTCCTTGTTTTCTACCTGTTTCTATTGTGATCATTTTTACAGAATTTCTCGGTATGACTATTCCGTCGCTTTCCAGTGGGTGTATTTTATCATCGAGCTGAAGAGTCTTGTTGGATAAATTAAATTGGTAAGAATATAAAAATGGGACTCCTATGATTCCGTCTTCTGGTAACGGAAAGTTGTTAGGAATGATTATGAAGCTATGTTCCTTGCCCTGAAATTTAAGTACGGTTACTTCCTCGGTTTGGTGTTTATCTTTTCCCATAGAAAATGTTGTTCTCAATTGTTGTCGTGGTTGATGTTTCGTAAGCATTTTATCCTTAATCAAGTTTAAGGAGGCTCAACTGTCCACTAATAACTGGGCTAATCCTCTGATTCCATGCAATTGTCCTCTAGAATACAGTCGTCCGGAGATAGCGGATACTCTGTGTTCAGTGTCCCCTGCTCGCTTTCGCTCTCCTCGAAATGCTCTTTGTTCGAGTTTTCTACCTGAAGTTGGTTCACTCGGTTTGGTGGTCGGGACGATGACTGTCCTTTTTGAAAATTTCTCATTTTCGTATAACATTGTGCTTCCTGGTGACCTACATTTTTACAGTAACCGCAGAATAACTTCAATCTCCGTTGAAGGGGCATTGAGTGATTTGGAGGATTATTTATTAAGGGATATTTGGTTGGGTTTGAGTTAATCGGTTTCGGGTACTGGGACATTGCTGGTCTATTTGTCCTAGGAGGCAAGCTTTGATGGGTGTTTACCAGGTGTATACATATGAAACCGGTATTGCCATCTAGCGGCCAGTAGGCACACTTGTAGGCACTGTCGGAACTTACCATTTGTGCTAATTGGCGTATTGTCATCTGTCAACAATATCTAATACCAAACATTTCAAGTTTCATATGACATCGTGATTTTTTTCGCTCTTGAAAATGTCGAAATACGTGCCTTCAAACAACGATTTGCGGGGAGCATTCATTTTCTGTTTCCATTTGGGTAAATCAGCGCTAGAATCTCATCGAATGCTTGTCGAAACTTACGGAGAGCATGCTCTTGGTCGAACGCAGTGTAATGAGTGGTTTAACAAGTTCAAAAGCGGCAATTTTGATGTGAGAAACGCTGACCGCGGCAAACCAC
>NC_046662.1:109629266-109634778 GCF_010883055.1 Belonocnema kinseyi | reverse complement strand
TTTTGTATTATTTTTCGAGTGTTTTGGTAGAAGAAAACACTTTTTTTACCGAAATCTACGGAAAGATAAATTGATTAATATTCACTTTTATTTTATTCATATTAAAACTGTAGTTTCGAATATAATTTAATTTCGAGAGAAGCCCGCCAAATAGAAAAGTATATCAATCAACATTAAATAAAGAAAAGTACAAATTTTGCATTATTTTT
Organism: Belonocnema kinseyi; assembly: GCF_010883055.1. Classification (NCBI taxonomy): domain Eukaryota; kingdom Metazoa; phylum Arthropoda; class Insecta; order Hymenoptera; family Cynipidae; genus Belonocnema; species Belonocnema kinseyi. Next base: position 109,634,569 of record NC_046662.1, on the reverse strand, counting down.
CGAGTGTTTTGGTAGAAGAAAACACTTTTTTACCGAAATCTACGGAAAGGTAAATTGATTAATAATCACTTTTATTTTATTGATATTAAAACTGTAGTTTCGAATATAATTTAATTTCGAGAGAAGCGCGCCAAATAGAAAAGTATGTCAATCAATATTAAATAAATAAAAGTGCAAATTTTGCATTATTTTTCGAGTGTTTTGGTAGAAGAAAACACTTTTTTACCGAAATCTACGGAAAGATAAATTGATTAATAATCACTTCTATTTTATTTATATACTAAAAGTGTAATTTCAGATATAATTTGATTTCGAAAGAAGCCCGCCTTATCAATATATGTAGCAGTAAACATTGAATAATCGAAATTTCAATTTTTGCATTATTTTTCAAGAGGTTTGGCAGAAAGAAAACCTTTCTGAAAGAATCTCACATTATTTGATCTGGAATAAATGGGGTCATAAGCAAGGGCTTCGTCTCGATCTGAAGTATACGCAGGTATAAGTTCTCCAATGTTATCGACATTGCAGTTTTCGCAAGGATAGTCTCAAGTCAAGAATAGATCAGTAGTGACCACTGGCGGTAAAGCCGGGAACTAAAAAACCGGTTTTCCGCAGAATTTTACTTTGTTTTCAGCAAAACCCTGTTTATATAAATGAATAATTTAATCTTTTTTTATTGATATTATGTTTATTAGTACTTTCCGCATGGCGGGCTTCTCCCATTTTTAACATCCAAAATTTTCGGAATTCGATAATCTCCGATTTTGTTAATAAAAATTTTTAAAAATGAAAAAATTAATTTTGAAGAGAAGCCCGCAATAGATTTCGATATACTTTTAACAATGCAAAAAACAAAATTTGAATTAATGCATTATTTTGCGAGTGGTTTTGCTGAAACTATTTGGAGGAAGTTACCGTTTCACCTTAACTTCTAAAAACCGAAAGAGCGATTTTCTCTTCACTTGTAATTATAATTATATTTTTATAAGAATGTTAGAATATATAATAATTAAGAAATTGGAAAATACATACGAGAACTTGATTAGACGAATAGTATGAAAAATCCATACAAATACCAGAACACAAAAATAAAAATAAACTAAATAATATCAAAGAACTATATATAGATATTGCACATAAAGTTTTATCAGTTTGAATAAAAATATAATATTAGAGAGTGAAAAAATTATAACTTATAAAAGAATATAAATTAGAAGAAATAATTTTAAAATTAGAAGAAAATATATGAAACTGAAATAAAAAATACGCATGGCGTATCAAAGGTCCTACTGAGATATGGGTGCTATATACGGGTTGCGGTGGGTAGAGGGGAACTGGCAATTTTCACTGGACCCGCCGCTTACATTCATCGCGGGTAACTAAGCCCGCACCGCATCTACGTTTATAATATCTTTGACCGAAGTCTTTCGAAACTTTCAGATCGGCAACAGAGATACCTTTGCGGTAACTTATTAAGCAGAAACTTAATTGGTAAATCATTTAAGAAATTGCTAACTTTCGTCATTTACCGACACGCAACTTGCGCCTTCTAAGTAACTCTTAAGTAATCCGCCAAGTGGGCGCAATTATCAGCGCATTGTGACGGTTCTAAATTATTTGGCGGGAAAAAACTGAATTCATTTGAATTCACGTTTAAAATTTTCTTTTAGTTTGAAATTAAAATTATTTAATTTTAATTGTCGATTGCTGGGTCCTTTCCACTAAGAGTGAAAACTCTTCTCGTCCAATCCCCGACTTTGACAAAACCAACGTTGATTCTCTTTACGGATCCATGTTGTAGAAAAATTTGCAGGATTTACTTATAACGTATTTTGAAATGATTACAAAGGAGTAAAATAATTTTATAACAATAATAGTATAAATGGAATTTAATATTTAATTTAAAGGTATTAGTCAGAAAAAAACTTAAGATCCGGGTTAAATTCAGTATGTTTTGTATTGCAAAATATTCTTCTTGATATCGAAAATTTTACAAGTTCGAATATAAATTTTAAAAAGCAGGAGAGAACGATTCCGCGTCGCGAGTCAGAGAAAATCTGATCTCGACAATCAATGATTTTTTCGAGCTCCTTGGTCGCGCAGCGATCCATACTTCTCCCACGCAATCCTACTCTCAATCACTCTCATGCATACGGCCAATCAAAACTCGAATTTTTACCCCCAAATCCACCCATGCATCAGAGCCGCCAGATCGAGCCTGAAATTTACCCCCACCATACCTACCGTTTGGGAGCAGCAAAACAGAAGGTGCATGATTACCACTGTGAGTTCGTGTGTAAGCCGAAAATTATTTAAATTAATTGACAATTCCTTTGAATCTAGTAAAATATCCTAAGATGTGTCAAATCCTCCAAAATCACATATTAAATTACTGTAATCAATTGAAAATTCCTTGGAACCTTTTAGAATACTCTCAAATACTTCGAAATCTTCCAAATCTTTTGAAAAATCTTTACATCTTTTAAACATCTTTTAAGGTAATTTGAAATTTTTTTTAGCAACCTTGCTATAATTATTAAAATTCTTTGAAATTCCTTTGATTTATAAAAATGAATTAAAAATCCAGTGAAATCTTTTTAAACATCCTCAAATATTAAAATCAAAATATTTTGAAATATCTTGAAAGTTCCTTGAAAATTTAGAAATACCCTAAAATATTTCAAATCTTTTACAATCTCATACTAAATTATTGAAATGAATTAAAAATTCCTTGCAATCCATTAAAATATCCTAAAATATATTAAATCTCATATTAGATTACCGTAATCAATTGAAAATTCCTTGGGACATTTAAAATACTCTCAAATATTGCAATACCTTCAAAATATTTTGAGATACCTTGACCTTTTTTTGAAAGATTTTTAAGCTACTTCTTTAAAATTCCTAAAATTCCTTAAAATTAGAAAAATAGGATGAAAATTTCTTGTCATCTTTTAAAACATCCTCAAATATTTAAAATCGTTAAAAATCTGTTGAAATATCTTGAACTACTACTGTTATCAATAAAAATTCCTTGGAATCTTAAAAACTCTCTCAAATTTTTCAAATCCTTTAAAATCTTTTGAAATGCCTAGGATTTTTTTTTAGAATTTCTAAATTACTTTGGAATTTAAAAAAAGAAGCCTTCTAAAATTTTTTCAATTCTTAAGAATTCATGTAAATTTTAAAAATAAATTGAAAATTCCTTGGCATCTTTTAAAACATCCTCAAATATTTAAAATCCTTTAAAATCTTTCGAAATCTCTTGAAATTTTGTAAATCTTCAGATTGAAATTTAAAAAAGAGAAAAGTTTCAAAACTTTAAATAATGAAATGTTATTGAAAAGAGTTTTGAAAATGGAATTAATAAAAATTCAAAACTTTCGAAATTTAATTTTTAAAAGTTTTCAACTATTCAATCATAATAATTTTTAACGGATTTTAAATATTTCAGGATGTTTAAAAAGATTTCAATGAATTTTCAATTCATTTTTATAATTTAAAGGAATTTCAAAGAATTAAAAAAATTATAGCAGGGTTGTTTAAGAAACTTTAAAGCACCTTAGAAATATTTAAAAGATGTCGAGGGATTTCAAAATATTTAAATGGATTTTCAATATTTTAGGATGTTTTAGAACATTCCAAGGAATTTTCAAATAGTTTTAATAATTCGAAGCAATGTCAAATAATTTCAACTATTTTTTTCAACTTCTCTGGTTGAAAGTAGAACTGTTTTTTTCCAAATTTAGTTTGCTATTGGTTGACGATTTATCAATTTAGTTGAAAAAATTTGTTTTTTGAAAATTTAACTATTTTTTTTTAATATTTTTAATTTGAAAATGAATTTCGGTTAACTACAAGAAAATTAATCTTTTCTGTCGAAAATTTAACTATAATTAAACATTAATTTTTTAAATAGAAAGTTAGACTTGGTGGAATATGAATTTCTTTTGTACAGATTTCATGTATTTTATTGAATTTCCCCTTTTTAGTATATAATTCAGCTTTTTGGATGAACATTTAATTTTCTGTTAAAAAATTTAAATATTTAAAAATAATAAACTAATAAAAAATATTTTAAATCTTTCAAAATCTCATATTAAATCACCGTTATCAATTGAAAATTCCTTGGAACATTTTAAAATGCACTCAAATGTTTCAAATCCTTCAAAATCTTTTGAAATACTTATAACTTTTTTTTAAGATTTCTAAAGTACTTTGGATTTTTTTAAATAACCCTTCTAAATTTTTTTTAAATCTTTGAATGTCCTTAAAATTATAAAAATAAGTTGCAAATTCCTTGATATCTTTTAAAATAACCTCAAATATTTAAAATCCTTTGAAATCTCTTTAAATTTATTAAAACTTGAGATTAAAATTTAGGAAACAGAAAAATATTAAAACATTACATATTGAAATGTTTGTTGATTAGAGTTATGAAAATGGGATAAATAAAATTCAAAGCTGATTAAAGCATTCAAAATTGAATATTCAAAAAAGTTCAACTATTAAATCAGAATAATATTCAATTTGATGGGATGCAAGTCTTCAAATTTGGAATTTTACACTTGGAAGTTTGTTTATAAAAAATTAGAAATCATAAATAAATTAAAAGCGTTTGACATTTAAAAGTAGGTTAAAAGAAAAGTATATAAAGTGGGAGGGTCGGTAAGGCCGGTTTTTGGCCTAATTTATTTTTGGACCAAAAAATCTGAAAAAATCATGGTAGTATCTTATAAGTATCCCGAGTCGATTGCACGCTAAACGGACTACCCTCCACCCCCCAGCCACCCCCACTTCCTCTACAAATATAGGAAACACCACTACCCACCAACTGTATTTTCGAGAGATTTGACACTCTTAAACATGTATTCTGAGGATATCTCGGGTTTACTATGGTTTTCGGGGTCGCCGAATACAAATCTGGCGTCCTTTGACTTTTATCGCGTCAGTTTCAAGGTTTTCTCTCGATTTGACCTTACCATGACCTTGAACCTGACGCGATAAAGGTCAGCGGACACCAGGTTCGTAATAAACGACCCCAAAAACCTATAACATATTTTTTTAAAAATTTTTTACCGTTTTTTCTCGATTTGACCTTCAAATGACCTTCAAATGACCTTGAACCTGAAGTGATAGAGTTCAACGGATGCCAGATTCGTAATTAGCGACTCCAAAAACCTATAACGTATTTTTTTGTTTTTTTTTTACCATTTTCTCTCGATTTGACCTTCCAATGACCTTGAACCTGACGCGATAAAAGTCAAAGGACGCCAGATTTGTATTCGGCGACCCCGAAAACC
>NC_046662.1:109623168-109629166 GCF_010883055.1 Belonocnema kinseyi | reverse complement strand
TTCATACTTGCCAGGGGGCACTAGACTGTATTTCCGATTTTCTTTTAGATATCACTGCAGTCATTGCCGTGCTCAGCCAAACCTACCGTTTCGCCTTAAGACGGCAGTTATCAACCAGATTACGTTTCGCTTGGCAACAAAAATTAGACAAACAGAATTTCACTGGCGCATTCATAAAATATATCATGTTCCATAAAATATATTTTAAAATAAACTTTAAAATATTATAATTGATACAGCTTACTTGAAATACCTACGTAAGTTATATGGTATACGTTTTAAAATGCAAATAATTAAAATTTTATCGTAAAATTTTTGTAAAGTTCGAAAAAATTGCCGCAAAATCTTCCAGATTTTCTTTTACAATTTTATCAATCTTTTCAAATGTATTGAAATATTTTTAGGACTGAAAAATCTCGAATAATACAATTCCTGAAACTGTGAACTTTCTGAAATTATAAAATGCCGAAATCTGAAAATCCCGAATTTAAAAATTCCAGAATAATAAAATTCTGGACAGTTTACAATATTATTGAACTTGAAAATTCCCTAATAATAAAATTCCAGACCGAATGTTGTCAAATTACAAACCATACAAACTGGAAAATTCCCGAATTGTAGCATTTGAGAAAATAATGTTTTAATTAATATTACTTATTTAATAAAAATACAATAATCAAATATTTTAATTATCGAAACTTTCTTTAATGTTTAATTTTTTTAAATTATTATTTTAATTTAAAATAAAAATAATTATATACAAATTTTATGCAAAAATAAATTTAAAAACACGTGCGCTTCAAACAAAACAAAATTGTAGGATTCAGTTCAGCACTGATTGAGAGCGAATTTTTCTTTATTTATTTCTTTTTTTGCGAACTTTTTCGTAAGTTAAAAAGAATACAATGCACTTTTTCAACAACAACAAAATTCTGTCGAGAATTCTAAAATTCAGTATTATTATAAATTGTCCAGAATTGCGAGAAGTTTTACAGTGATGGGAATTTTATTTTTCGGAAGAAGCAACTGAAAAATACCGAAAAATAAAATTCCCGACACTGTAAAATTCGTGAATTGCAAAATTCCTCAATATTAAAATTCCGGAAATTATAAAAATGCCGAAATATAAAACTTTCGAATTGAAAAGTTCACGAAAAATAAAATTCCCGACAGTTAGGATGCAGTCTCATGAAGATAGAGTAGTAGAATAGTGGAACAGTTTTGACCAATGATGTACCTGCACAAGCTCTCGCAGTCTCCTCATTCGTCTAAACTGTTCCGCTATAACGCTATACTACCTCCATGGGGGTAGGTATTCATTTGTCCAAAATTTCATTTCACCATAAAACTCATTTTAGCGAAAAAATTACTAGATGGATAGACGCTTTTGAAACAATTGACAGATAGGTTTCTGCTTGCGGATTTTGTATTGATCTGTAAATCAAATTGACGTTAGGTGGCGTTTTGTAATAATTATTTAATCTTCTTTCACTAATACAAAGAAGAAGAGTTTTGGACAATAGAAACAATAATCTTGCTCTAAAAAAGGCTTTTACTTTTATTTCGTAGATTGACATCTCACATAACTTTTAACAATATTAGAATATTATTATCCAGAAATCCACGAGGAATCGATCAGGGAGGAACAAAGTATTGACTTTCTCCCCTCTGAAATCGAATTATCAAATTCATCAGGTTGTTTTAGTTTCTAAAAAAATGTACCTATAATATTTTGGAAATAATGTATCTCTCTGTGAAATATTAATAATCTATCCGAAATATTTGTGAAATGAAAACATCTTTGCGAAACCTTTCAAATCTTCGAGATATCTTTAATAAATTATTTCAATGTTTGTGAAATCTTTGCGAAATATTTCAATCTTTGAAAAATCATTGAAATCTTTATAAAATATTTTTAACATTTTTGAAATATTTGTATACTTTTTAAATTGTTGAAATCTTTCGAAAATCAATGAAATCCTTTTAAAACATTAAAAAAATTTTAAGAATATTTGATAATATTTGTGGAATTGTTTAAATCTTTGCGCAATATTTGAAATCTTCGAAATATTTCTGAAACATTTGTGAAATTATTGAAATATTTGAGAATCATTTATGCCTTTGCGAAATTCTTGAATCTATTGGAAATCCTTGTGACATCTTTGAAATCTTTTCGAAATATTCGAAATCTTTCAAATGTCTTAAAAATATTTTTGAATTACTTGGTATGTTTTGGAAATTGTTTAAATCTTTGCGAGATATTCCAAATGTTTGGGAAATCATTGAGTTCTTTTTGAAATCTGGAAAACTTTGAAATATTTTTGAAACATTTGTGAAATTATTGAAATCTTTGAAATATTGTTGAAATGTTTGGTCATATTGGTAAAAATGATTGAAATCTTTATGAAGTCTTTTGAAAATCATTTAAGTCTTGGTGACATCTTTTTAATCCATCCAAAATCTTATGACATTTTTTTTAATTTTTGAAAATCATTCTAATCTTTGTGAAATCTTTTTGAAATACTTAATAAATATTTGAAATAATTTTGAAATATTTCTTAATATTTGTAAAATTATTTAAATCTTTGGGAAATCGTTGATGTATTTGTAAAATATTTTAATTCTATTACAAATCTTTTCGAAATATGTGAAACCTTTTATCCCTTTGGGAAATCATTGAAATCTTTCGGAAATCCTTGGAAACATTTGCGAAGAAACCTTTGAAATTTTTTTTGAAATATTTAATAATGGTTGTTAAATTATTGAAATCATTGAGAAATCATTGATGTCTTTGTAAAATATTTTAAATTTATCAAAAATCTTTGCGAAATATCCAAACTAGAAAAAATTTCTGAATTTAAACAATAGAAAAAATGGTTGTTCATTAAATATTACTTATTTATTTAAAATACCATAATTGAATATTTGTATCAAATACATTTTTTAATGTTCAAAGTTTAAAAAATTATGTTTTTAAATTTAAAAAACAATGATTAAAAAAATATGTATATTACTACATGAAAAATTTTATTTGATAATGTACATAGTATTAAAAAAATTTTAACAAATATTATTCTTTTAAATTCAAACAATAATTTAATAAAATTATTTAATTATTGTATTTTTCATAAATAAATAATATTGATCGAAAATTGTTTTCTTGATGTTTAAATTCCGGAACTCCATAATCCGGGGATTTTTTACTTTGGACATTTTCTGTCTGAAATTTTGCAATTCGGTCGTCAGAGATTTCATTTTTGGTGATTTTTCATTCATCGCTTTCAGAATTTTTTCAGTGATCTCAGATTTTTATACCTCCTCTAAAAATAATGTCATTTTTCAAAATAAAAAGTCAACATTTAATTTTGAAACCATCAAAAGTATTAATTTTCTTTTAAATTATTTCAAATCTTTTAAAATGATGTTTGAAATCTTTTAAACGGATTCCAATTTTTTCTAACATTTTTGTAAAATCCTGCATAAAAAATTGTTTCAAGAGCTTCCAGATTTTTTTTGCAATGTTGTAAATATTTTGAAACTTTTTGGAATATTTTAAAACATTCTCTTTGAGTTATGGACTTTTTCGAAATGAAAAATTATTTTAAATCTTCCTAGAAATCTTAAAAAAAAGTCTTTTTAATCTTTCAAATTTCTTTAGCTTAATTTTTTTCTTTAATTTGAAACATTCAAAAACGTACAGGCTATTCGATTTTTTTTTAAATTAAACATTTTTTAACTATTCTTTAAAAATCAAAATACAATACTTCTACTTTCAAATTACAAATTACAAAGTAGAAAAATTATAATTGTAACATTCAAAGTTTAAATTTATCACTCTGAAATGGTGACAATTCATTTCTTACTTGTTTACTATTAAAAATTGTTGTTTTTTTTATTCAATTTCCAAATTGAATATGTTAAAAATGGAATATTTCATACTGAAATAATACTTCAATAAGATTTTGAAATTGAATAAAGGTGTTCACTTAAGAATCTATTAATTTGAAGTGATTTTTAAATTGAACATTGTTTATGAAGACTCAATCAAACGTTTACACTTGTGTCACTGTTTTCGATTTTTTCATTTTCAATTTTGAAATTCACTTTCTTTTTGCGATTTTTCCTGTTCGCGAGTATGGCACCATTTAGAACAACTTTTTTTTAAATAATAATTTTTGGTTCTAACTTCCGGGACAATCGTTTTATTCTTTAATATATTTTCTATAAATCTTGTTGATAATTTTTTATTTTAAGAAATGTATGTAAAAATTATGATATTTTTCTTTTTCTTTAATAAAATTGTTGCAATGAAAGCGTTTCGAAGAGTTTCTTTTTAATGTTTCGAGGAAAAAATGAATATTTATAGATCGGCCAAGGTTTTTTTTTTAATTTCGCTTACGTCTAATTTTTTCCGGCTGTTTTTACTATAGTACAATTCAGGTTCGTATCTTTGGGTGAAGAAATCCGTTCTATAGTTTGACAAAATATTCGTTATAAGTCAATATTTTGCACAGAAAATTAACCTTAGTGACCTTTAATTATAATTTTATAAATATGAAAAACCCAGATTTCAATGTTTTCTATGAAAAACACAATCAATGAGTGACATAACGAATAGCGGAAACAATAAGAGTCAATTTATCCAGGAACAAGCACTTTGAACAAAATTGACCTTGAGCGAACATTAAATATATATTTTTTCAAGTTGACCAAAATCAGGCACTATATTCTTTTAAAAAATTGGTGAGAATGACAAATTATCAGAAAAATAAATTAATAAAACTTGAGAAAGCACTGCTTTGAATAGCTTTTTAAACTAAACCTTTGTTGAGTTCTTTCAGGCACTTCTAATTTTTAATAGGCCTACTTTCAAACTTATCTGAAGTTATACGATTTTAATTGTACTAAAATGATGATTCGAGTATTAAAAGATGTTCATTTCTCATTTTGTAACTTTATACGATTTTACTTTCTAACTAAATAATTTGAAATGTTTCAATCTGAAATTATCGAACAATTTCAATTCAATCATTCTTACATATTTAAATACCTTTAAATTTCGACTACAAATTTAAAATGTCTTAACTATTAAAACTTTATATATTTTTGGAATTGCTGCTCTGTAGACTAAAAAGGAATTATTCATTTATTAAGAAATTTTAACCAAAAGCGTTTAAAAAAGTTTTCAAATGAATTTTAAAAAGATTAAAAACAGGTCAGAGGTTTTAATGGTTTAATATATATAATAGAACCGCTTCAAATTTGAAACAAGTCTACTTTTTCATGTTTGACCTACAATCATTCAGTTTTAAAAGTTATAAATTACAATTGTGAAAATTAAAAAATAAAATTTAATTAATTTATATTTAAAACCAAATAAATTTGCATACTTCAATCTGAATACATTGAATTTCAATATTTTACCTTTTCACGTTGTAGCAATTTCGAATCCCAGAATAAGTTATTTTTGGCGTAAACTATAACTTATAACGAAAATTGTGAAAATTCAAACAATAAGCCTGTATGAGGAAAATGAGGTAAATTTTAACGTTAAAATTTGAATTGTTAAACTGAAGGCTGAAAAATCTGAAAATTTTACAATTAGTGTTTTGTAAATTGTATTGGTATCTTAAAAGAGAATAATTAGTTTTTTAAATTTTCGGACGTTTTCCTTTTTTACTACCTAGAGATAAAAAAAGTATCCGCATTTTTTTTTGTATTTTAATAGATTATTTTCCGAGATATATTCCTATTTAATTTACTGCCGTTTATCATTGACTGAAATGCATTAGGAAAAAATCGCCAAGACCCAAAGATCAAAGTTGGATGTAAAGCGAATTTTTAAATTTTTAATTGAGATTATCTTTATAACTTGTGATTTCAAAAATTTGTATGCACATTTTTTAAAATAAATACTGTAGGAAAACCAGGCGCGAATCCACAATGGTGGAGAAACGGCGATCTGCCCCCCCCCTCACGGTGTTTTTGACTTACCGTA
>NC_046662.1:109619114-109623068 GCF_010883055.1 Belonocnema kinseyi | reverse complement strand
AGAAAGGATAAGATTGTAAAAAATATATAGATGTAAACGGAAAGATTGTAAGGAATGGAAGTCATGTAAACCCTTAGAGGACACATTATGAATAAAGAAGAAGAAGTACACTTAAATTTTTTCAAATAACCATTCTAAAATTTTTTTAATTCTCTAAAATTTCTTAATATAATGAAAATTAGTTGAAAATTCCTTGACATATCTTTTAAAACATCCTTAAATATTTTTAATATTTTGAAATCTCTTGAAATTTTTTAAAGCTCTTGAAAATATATTGAAATTTTGAAAATGCCATGAAATATATCAAATCGTTTAAAATCTGATATTAAATTACTATAATCAATTGAAAATTGCTTGGAATCTTTTTAAATTCTCTCAAATTCGTCAAATTCTTTAAAATCTTTTGAAATACCTAGAACTTTTTAAAAAGATTTCTAAAGTACTTTTGAGTTTTTTTAAATAACCCTTTTAACATTTTTTTATTTCTTTAAAATTTCTTTAAATTATAAAAACAACTTAAAGATTCCTTTGCATCTTTTAAAACATCCTTAAATATTTCAAATCCTTAAAGATCTTTTGAAATCTCTCGAAATTTTGTAAAGCTTCGGATTGAAATTTAGAAATAGAAAAAAGTTCCAAAACGTTAAATATTGAAATGTTTGTAGGTTAGACTTTTAAAAATGGGATCAATAAAACTTCAAAGCTTTCGAAATCTAATTTTCAAACATTTTCAACTATTTAATAAGAATCATTTTCAACTCGATGAGATTCAAGTCTTCAAATTTTGAATTGTAAACTTGAAAGTTTATTTATAAAAAATTAATAATCATGAATTATTTAAAAGCATTCAAAATTTAAAGGTACATTTTTCAATTGGGCAATCTCTAAATGAAATTATTTCAGACTGAAATTTAAAAAACAGAAAAATTTCAAAATGTCACAAATGTTAATGTTTGTAGATTAGTTAAAGTATTAAACTGAAGTGTTAATAGAAATTACTTGAGTTAAAGTTTAACTATTTTTAAAACGATTTTTGTATATAATTATAAAATTATGTACATATATTTTTTAAACATACTTTTAAATTTTGAACGCTTTCAATTTATTTATGGTTAATCATTTTTGTAAATAAACTTCTAAGCTTACAATTCAAATTTTGCAGACTTCAATTCCATCAAGTGAACAATTACTTATATTCTATAGTTGAAAATAAGATTTCGAAAGTTTTGAATTGGTATTGATTCCATTTTGAAAACTCTAATTTACAAAATTACAATATTCAACGTTTTGAAATTTTTCTTTTTTCTAAATTTCAATCTGAAACTTTTAAAAACTTCAAGAGATTTCAAAAGGATTTTAAGGACTTAAACATTTGAGGATGTTTTAAAAGATGCCAATGAATTTTAAATTTATTTTTATAATTTAAAGGAATTTCAAATAATTTTAACAATTTTAGCAAGTTATTTAAAACATTTTCAAAGTATGGTAGACATCTCTAATGGGTGTCAAGATGTTTCAAAAGATTTTAAATGTTTCGAAATACTTGAGAGTATTTGAAAAGGTTCCAAGGAATTTTCAATTGATTACAGTAATTTAATATGAGATTTTAAAGAATTTGAAATATTTCATGGTATTTTTTAAATTTCAAAGAATTTTCAAGAGCTTTAAAATTCTTTTAAATATTTTAACAGATTGTCAATATTTGAGGATGTTTTAAAAGATGTCAAGGAATTTTCATCTTATTTTTATAATTTTAAGGAATTTCAAAGCATTCTAAAGAAGTATTTTATAAATCTTAAGAAAAAGGTCAAGGTAGGTCAAAATATTTTGAAGGTATTGCAATATTTGAGAGTATTTCAAAATGTTGCAAGGAATCTTCAATTGATTACGGTAGTTTAATATGAGATTTTGAAAGACTTATTATATTTTAGGATATTTTAGCAGATTTCAAGAAATTCTCCATTGATTACAATAATGTTGTATCAGATTGTAAAAGATTTGAATTATTTTAGGGTTTTTTCAAATTATCAACGAATTTTCAAGAGATTTTAAAAGATTTTAAATGATTTCAAATATTTGAGGATGTTGAAAAAGATGGCAATGAATTTTCAATTCATTGTTATAATTTAAAGGAATTTTAACAATTATAGCAGGGTTATTTAAAAAAATTCCAAAGTAACTTATAAATCTTGAAAAGAAGTCAAGGTATTTCAAAATATTTTGAAGCTTTCGAAATACTTGAGAGTATTTTAAAAGGTTCCAAGAAATTCTCAATTGATTACAGTAATTTAATATGCGATTTCAAAGGATTTGATATATCTTCGGATATTTTAATAGATTCCAAGGAATTTTCCATTGATTTTAATAATTTAGTATGAGATTTTAAAGGATTTAAAATATTTTAGGGTATTTTTAAAATTGCAAGGAATTTTTAAGAACATTGCAAAATTTCTTTTGTGCAAAGTTCATGTATTTTATCAAAAATTCCGTTCATTTTTAGTATACGATTCAGCCTTTTGGATAAAAATTTTACTATTTTGTTGAAAACAATTTCAAACATTTTGTTTCAATTTATGTATTTTATTCAATTTTTTTTTAGAAAACTAATTGTTTTAGTTAAGAGTTGAACAATTTCTATTAAAAAATGGTCAAATAGTCATTAATATTAATATAATATTTTGTAATTGTAATATTAACATCAATTATATATATAATAGTAATAATATCCATATTATATACACCTAAAAAACATCAAAATCGACTCATGCATGAAATTAGGAATAACGCGAAACATCGAAATCGCCCATTCCTTTAATTTCTTCCTAATGGGGATCGAGATATAAATAGAAGACCACCGAAGCAAAGATATTATAAACGTAGATGCGGTACGGGGCGTCAGAGTGGGGAATTATATATATAGGACATTAGATTTTCTGCCCTATCGAGGTGCTGCGCTCACCGTACTACGAAGTCGAATTCTTGTTTTCTTATTCTTCGTAAAATATGTCGGTAAAGCAGTAGAAAGATTTTTTGAGGTTAGAAAAGTTTAACATGTATCACTCAATTTTTTCAGATCTCAAGCTTGGGCCAGGTTTTCTGGACATAGTCTTTTTAAAAAATTGTAAAAAAAGTTTTTTCGAAAAATATAATTTTTTAATTAAAAAAAAAGAAACTAGAAAGAAGTTTCAAGATAAACCAGTGGTAAAAAAATTTATACTTGATAATTTTTTTCATTAATTTTTTTATTGAAATAATCAAATATTTCCACCAAAGAAAAAAATTTTCTGTTTAAAGATTTTGAAAATTATTTTTTGAATGTAAAATAACAATAATTCAAGAAAAAAGAATTTCTGGATAACATATTTTAGTTGAAAATATACATGGTATTTTTTTTAAATTACAAAAAATCTTCCGAAAATCGCATTGTTAATTTAAAAAATCAAAAAGGAATTTTGAGATAAATTAGTGCTGATTTAAATCCTGCAAAATTTTTTTGGAAAATGTTATCATCTTCGAGGAAAATTTAGAGAGAATTTTTCTTCCGTTTAAGGCACAAGTGTTTTTACATCAATTTTTCTATACATTTTTTGTAGAATTATTTTAATTTTAAATTTAAACAATAACTTTTTAACACTAAATATTAAACGAAAATGTATTCGATAAAAATATTTTATTATCGTTATTTTAATGAATAAATAATATTGATTAAGAAACAATTTTATACAGGGGATTTTATTATTTGAAAATTTTTAAATTCGGTAATATCATAAACCATTCGGGAATTTGATTAGTTTTTAAATTTTATTATTCGAGACAGAGAGAGTTTTGCCGAATCGGGAATTTGATTTTTTTTCATGTATTTGAGTCGTCCCTGTAAAATTGCAGAAAGTTCGCTGTAATTATAATTTTGGCACCTGAATCTTGTCGATGTTTTCCCTTAACGCGGATCCAGAG
>NC_046662.1:109615927-109619014 GCF_010883055.1 Belonocnema kinseyi | reverse complement strand
ATCTAGTCGGGAGTGGTGCTGACTGAAAACAGATGATTTGGAGCGATTCGCGCGCCATATGTTGGTCATTCTAAGGACTTATTGAACTACCCTCGTATGATGTAAAAATGTAAAATTTGTTTAATTCGTTGTTTTTTAGTAGACAATAAAGCTTGTATGGAGATTCCTTTCTTTATTGAAAATTCAAATATTTGGTTCAAAATTAATTTTTTCATTTACAATTTTTGATTGAAAATTGAAGTATTCAATAAGTAAAATTGTTTATTTCAAACTTTAACTATTCTATTTATTTCTTATTGGTTTAAAATTAATCTTCATAGTTGAGAATTCTTTTTTTATAGAATATTAATTCTTTAACGGCCAAATTTGTCTTAAAATTTTAACGTCTTACAAACTTAAAAAATTGCCGAAGATATTTTGGATTTTTACCAGCATTTTTAGACATCTTTTTAAATTTTCTCTAACAATGTATTTGTAAAAACAAAAAAATACTTTCAATTTTTTATCTGAATCTGAAGAATATTCTTTCATTACCTTTCAAAATTGTCAAAAATATTAAAATTTTTTTTGAAAACCTGACTGATTACAATCTGCATGAATATGATTTTAGTGGATGTTTTCCGTTTGTTATTTGGATAAAAAAGTTGTAATAGTTTCTTTAGAAAATTTACCATTTTTAATTTTTAAAGTTAATTCAAAGAGAATGTTTAAAAAGGTTTGAAGATTTTTAAAGAAAATTATCAAATTTATCAACAAATAATTTTGAGCGAATATTCTACAACTTTTTAAAACATTAAAAAAAATTGTAATTTTTTTAAAAATAATTTTGCATCATTAAAAAAAATGGGAAAAATTATAATTTATTAGAAACATAATTTTCAAACTTTAAAAAATAATTTTAATATTGAGAAGACTTTTAAGAGATAAAAGAAAATTTACATTTTGAATATTTTGGAATAAAATTTCACATTCTTTTTCAGAATTTGTAAAGGTTTTAAGAAATTAAAAATTTTTGGGTTAAGATTCTGGGGATTTCTTTTAATTAAAAAAAAATTACTTTTAAAGAAAATTTAAAAATATTTTGAAAATATTTAAAACCTATAAAAAATGCGTCGATTCAAGAATCCGGTAAAACGAAAGTATCAACACTTAAAAATTTCCGAAAAAAATAAATACTATATACCGCCCAGTACACGGTCGTGAGACTTGGCCATAGGTGTGATTTATCGCGTATATTCTGGGAGCTGGTGTCATTTTTAGTTGACGGTTCCTGACAGTAGGACCATGCAGTGGTTGTTTGAAATTTTTTTTTTTAATTTTTATATGCAATATTTCCTAAATTCATATAATTCGATATAATTTTTATATATTTCAGAAAATTTTAAATTATTAAATTAGAATAGTCCGCAAAGTGTGATTTTGTTTTAAATTCGCCCAATTTGTTGAAATGATATTGATAGGGCGAAGGGGAATCTTCGATTCTTGCAGATTCCTAGCACCTCCAGTTCGCAGAACCGGCGGAGAGTTTCCGAGAAATGTATTTTCCCGCCAAACAAATGCAATATAAATAGATGAGTAGCTCTTTAAAACTGCTTTCTCGAACACTTATTATATAATCTAATTAAATAGTATTTATTTGAACTTTAATTAAATTCATAAATTGATTAAAATAAATTAAATAAAAAATATATAATTTTCTTTCAACTTTCAATATTTTTCACATTTCCTAATTTAGTATATGTACTAATAACTGAGTTATTAGATTCAGCCTTTAAAAATAGGAAAAAAAAACATTAAAAAAATCTGGGCTATTAATTTCAGCTTCAGTTTCGAGTTAAAAAAAAATGTTTTTTTTTTTGCAATTGCAATAATTTTTAATACAAAACATAAATTTGGAATAACTATTAGCTTGTTACAAAGGTAAAACCACATTCCAAGTTTTCACAAGAAGGAATCACTGCTTATCTGTTTCTTTTTAAAGTCATATAAATATAATTTTCGTAAGATTCCGGAGATATCTCAAAAACATTTTTGAAGATTTCACATATGCCGAAAAAAATGCAGAAAATTTTTATTCATTTTTTTTATTTTGCAGGGCACAAAAAATATTAGGAAAAATTAGAGTCAGCTTAAAAGATATTTAGGACTTTCAGAAGATTTGAAGAAATAATTTTTCAAAAAACTATTCATGTTTTTAAATATTGTTGATCTTTTCAAAAATTCTGAAATTGCTGAATAATTTTTGTAACAAAAAATTACATATTTACAATGACCTTCAAAACTTAGAGATTTGTAGAAACTTCCAGAGGAATCTGACCAAAAAATTTCATCCTTCCTAAATTCTTAAATAGCTTCTAACATTTTTTTTTAAATACTCAACATTTTATAAAATTGTTACGACTTGTTTTAAAAATGTATAGAAAATTTTAAATTGTCTAAAAAATTTCAAATTCTAAATTTCTAATTACATTAGAAAACCCGTTTGCAATTAACATTTTCTTTTGAATCAATAATGTTTAGAAACAGTTGGAAAACATTTGATCATGAAATGAAATTACTTAATTGAAAATTTCTATTTGCAAAATTGATGTTGCGGTAAACTTGTAATATTTATTAATAGACTTAATTACAGACGGTTAACTTAAACAGTCTTTTTTTGAGTGACTCGCAAAATTCTTAGGAATTGAAAAAATCAACTGCAAGAATAAAAAACGAACATATATATCTTATATTTTTCATATCTAACTTTGTCTAGTAAATCATTAATATCCAGGTGCGAACTGGGCCTTTTAACCCTATGAATAACAGTTAATGTACATAAATATATTAAATTGTATGCATATTTAAAAAAAATTTCATATTAAATTAACGCATACAATCAAAAATTCGTTGGAACATTTTCAAATACTTTCAAATTTTGCAATTCCTTAAAAATATTTTGACACACCTTAAACTTTTTTTTAAAGATTTTTAAAGTACACTTAAATGGACTTCCGTTTCCGGCATGAAAGTGTAAAGTAGTGGGAATTGTGGATGCTGAGTTTTTCTGATATTGTGGTGAAATTTGAGGTGAGTGGATTGTGGAAG
>NC_046662.1:109614371-109615827 GCF_010883055.1 Belonocnema kinseyi | reverse complement strand
GTGGCTGAAAGTCTTCGCTTGCCTCTTTTTTGATGACTGATAAAGTTGTCTTAATTTTAATTATGCCGGAACTAAAAAAATTTCTCTTTAAAGGATTTATTGATTTTAAACTTCTGTATAAAGTTAGGCCAGGGTGAAGCAAATTTGTCTATTTTTTAAGTATATGTTGTAGAAATAGTGTACATTTCAAGATTTTTCTGAATGTTCAATAACTTCCGAGATAATCAACATCTTTCAATGTTCATAGGCTCATTTTTAATTTATTTTTTCACCGTATCACACCAGCAGTTAGAAAATTATAAAAACATCTAATCTGTAGGCAAATTATAATCAAAATTAAATGAATATATATTTTGAAAAATTTAATAGAAACTTCATGATTATATGGTTCATATATTCTACAAATATACTTTTGTTACCACAAAGAATATTGCAATTTTCCCAACTTGTTTGTCACAATTACAAGTTATTTCAATTCGATGACAACACTTTTATGACTGATACCCATAAGCTCTTGTAGAACGGAAAAAATTGCTTGAAAATGAGCCAAAAAACAGTAAAAAATATTGATGATTTCGGAAGTTATTGATCATTTAAGAAAACATTGAAATTTACACAATTTTTGCAATTACAACTTAAAAAAACGACATAGTGGCTTCATGTATAAAATTAGTACAAAATGTACAAACTAAAAATATATATATATATAATTAAAAGTTTGTCATAAGGGCGACCGCAGAATTTCGCCGGGAGCGGGTGCTAATCTGAAAAACTGCACTCGCTCCCAGCGAAATCGCGGTAAAATTTCAGCCACAACCACGTCTCACGACCGTGATTTTTGATTATCGCTGTATTAAACTTTCATGTTCATACGACTTTCCTACCGTTAAAAATCCAGATATTTAGTGCCAATAAGCTATTTTTCTCCGAAAGTTTATCTTGTGTCATTTCAATGGATTTAATATGGTTTGAAAAGTGAAAAGATTTAAAAATATTTAAAAGAGTTCAAGATATTTTTAATGAATTTATGAGATTTTAACTCATTTTAAAAAATGTTTGAGAAATTTTAGTAGAATTTAAATTAGTTTTAATATTTTAAAGTAATTTTAAACTATAAATAATGTTCTTGAATTCTTCTGTTAAATATCTTGAAATCTTCGGAAATTTTTAGAGATCCTTGGAATTCTAGTAAATTTCTTAATATATATATATATTGCTTTTTTATATCTTTTATAATATCATAAAATATTTTTGAATATAGTTGAAATCTTGTTTAATCACATAAAATATTCAATAATAATTTCAACAATAATTTCAACTGACTGACAATTAGATATCTAATATGGAATATTTCAGAATGGAAATAAATTTTTCAAAATGCAAAAATTCCAATTTAAACATTGTTTTTACCCCCTCCACTCTGACTCGAAAAATCCATTGAAAATGATTTTTAAAA
>NC_046662.1:109603935-109614271 GCF_010883055.1 Belonocnema kinseyi | reverse complement strand
ATAGAACTCCAAGGAGATTATGTTGAAAAATAAAAAAAAATTTACCCAAAAAAAATTGTTTTTATACTTCATTCTAAGGACTTATTGAACTACCCTCGTATTACATCAACTTAAATATTACATCAATTTAGATGAGTTCAGGCAATATAGTATATGAAAATTTAAAGAAAAAGATTAAACAACCATCGCATGGTTCTACTGTCAGTAACCGTCATCTAAAAATGACACCAGTCCAAGCATATACGCGGTAAATTATATATATATATATATATTATAAATGTTTTGAAAAAGTTGGAAAATATTCTCTCAAAATTAATTTTTGATAATTTTGACAATTTTCTTTAAAAATCTTGAAATCTCTTTAAGTATTCTCTTCAAATGAACTTTAAAAATAAGAAAGATGTCAAATTTTTTTAGGAAACTTAAGAAAACTTTTTTACAATATTCAAATCTTTCAAAATTCTTAAAAAGTTTTTTCTCACGAAATATTAAAAAAATCTATATTTCGCTCAACATTTGTCGGCATTTCAGTAAACAACAAATTGAAAACATCCACTAAAATCACATTCATACAAAAAATTTGAAAGAATTTATTGTTTTTTAAAATAAATTGTTAGAGAAAATTTTAAAAGATTTATAAAAGTGTTGAGAAAGAATCCATAATATCTTCAGCAATTTTTAAATTTTTTAGGACGTAAAAATTTACAATTTAAACAATTTAAAAAAATGCAATGACCCTGCCAAGTCTTCCAGGTTTTGTGTAAAAGAAATAATTAACTTACGCTATGTCCCATATGTGTTCTAAATCAACATTCATACCTTTCGTAACACAAAAGTTATATTTAGCCTTTCCACTGAATTGTACTTTAATAAATCTTTCCAATTTCACTACACAAAAAACTTTAAAAAAAATTATTTTTAAAAAAATTTGAAAGGATTTAGTTTATATTAATATTTTGATCAAATTTTTGTCAAACATTTCTATAAATTATGCTACAAATTCGCTTCCGTTTCAGACATTCAGAAATTTCAGAAGATTCTGAGTGAGTAAACAAAAGTATTTCCGAAAATTTACAAAATATTTTTTAAAAACAACTTACATTTGCAACACAAAAAATAAATTTGATACTAAGATTAATTTTCAAGCATTAAAAAGACAAATTAAATAGCTCGATTTTTAACCTAAAAATAACGTATATAAAAAAAGTTTAATTTTCAATAAAAAGAAGAATTTTTAACCTAGAAAATTAATTTTCTGATAAAAACAAGAAACTTGAAAACAAAAATGTTAAAATTGTCAATCAAATAGATGAATTTGTCACTGAAAAAGATAAATTTTGAACAATAATTAAAATAGTTAAATTTTTAATTCTAAATCAACAAATTTCCAAAAAGAATAAGATTTTGAATGAAAAAGATAATTGTTTAACCGAGAAGATAAATTTTCTACCAACAAAAACAATAAATTCAAAAAATATATAGTAATCTTTAAACACCAAAAAGTATTAAGTTTCAATAGAAATGTCTGTTATTTTCCATCATATTTTATTTTTTGTATCGTTATGTACTAACAAAATTATTAAAATTTTTACTAATAGTAATTTTTTTTTAAATGTTTAATTGTGCATAATTTAAAAAATTCCCTTAAGATCATTCAGATTCTTTTATGTAAACTTGTGAATCAAAGCATTTCAAATTCACCTAGCCAGTTTGCGAACTAGAATATAGACCATATACGCGAAATTACCCACTCTGATCTTCTCTACCGACATTGTCAAACTGGAAAAATGCCGCCCATGGACATAGGAAAAACGAGACTAGGCCGTTTTGACCGCCCAAGTAGAACCGCTATGATCTATTTCAGTTCGTGAACTGGCCTAAGTAATTGGGGTGTGAGCATGATTGAAATTGCCAGGGGTGGTATTCCGATGCCCACTAATCTAGTTTATCGAATCTCTCTTCCTAATGCATGAATGTTTAGAATGTTTCAAATCGAGGTTGGGGAATTTAGCATCCATATGCTCTACTTTTCTAGTAATCTTAACATGCCTATGCTCCACTATGTATTCTTATTAAGTTACGAATTATTTTAGGTAAAAAGTTATATTCTGAGCAAACGCCGATATCTTTAGCAAGCGCAGTAGTGATTCTGGTGTATTATTGAATGGACACTTGCCCTTACATAACCTAAAAATACACAGGAATAACTACTGCGCATGTTAGAGATATCCGCGCTCTGCCACCACTGACTGGGACGGGGGATAAGCTATCTCTCTCGCACAGAAACGTGATTGATCTTTTTAATTTTGCTCCATAAATAGCTCTTTACTTGCGCATACATGTAAACTATTTAACCTTCATTTAGAGGGGAGCGGTAAACAGCCAATCATATTGTTACGCGAGAGAGATAGCTTATCCCGCTAATTCATAGTTTGTCTCTTTTATTTTGCCAATGACTCTGCTATTGCCTGGTTCCTTCCAGTTAAATATGCACTAAGATTTCCAATATTAAGTGTTTCAAATTGTGACGTCAGCTGGCAAGATGTCTGCGCACAATGGGGGCCAAACAATAATACAGATCTCAGAGGATAAAATTTAATTTAGTTAATAGCTTGGGAAAAAATTATTTTTCACAGTTACAAAAAAAAAAAATCAATTTTAGCGTTCAATTTAATAGTTTTTGAAAAATAAAAATAATATATGAATACACCTATCATGAAAAATAATTATTTTTCGAAGTTATTATACAAATAAAGTTTAGTTCCAT
The DNA here is from genome assembly GCF_010883055.1 of Belonocnema kinseyi. NCBI lineage: Eukaryota > Metazoa > Arthropoda > Insecta > Hymenoptera > Cynipidae > Belonocnema > Belonocnema kinseyi. Next base: position 109,611,504 of record NC_046662.1, on the reverse strand, counting down.
TTATTTGTTATTATTGTTTGGCCCTCAGGGTGCAGGCATCTTGGATATCCCCACCTAATCAGAAACACCTCATGGCTCAATTTTACAAATTGCGAACGACGCACCTGCTAAACTTCAATGACCATGACGTACAATTAGGAAAGCTGTCAAAATCATAAACAATGCATTTAGACATGGCTATTTCAAATCCTAAAAGGTATTTAAGAAGTTACGAACGCGTAGATTATGCGGAGAATGACGTTTTTCATTTCGTACCCCAACAAGCGGACACGTCGTACCCAAAATAGTAGGTACTTCGTACCCCAAGTGATTGGAAATATGTACCCTACATTACGATGCAGCATTTATACCGCAAGGGTAATTTTTGTTGCAGGTATCTGGTACCCTGATATTGGTGCTTCATAAACACTTTCTTTTATCTGTATTAAGTATAATAAAAATAGGAAAGGAGGGAAGTGTTAATATATATATTTTTGAGCGGAAATTAGAAATGTTTGCTTGAAACATAAAACCACGCGCGTGCCTGCATGAAGCAAACACACGGTGTGCGTGGGCTGACTATCCTAAAATTATTTATTTATATTAGACGAGGTGAAAAAGAGGTTGAATTAAGTAAATTTATCGGAATTTATTAACTAAATAGCACGCCAATAGCGGGGATGGTGGAAGAAAGCCCACAATCACGATCTACTGTCCTCAAATTTGCATGTCTTCTCAGATGATAGCGCTACGTGCGGAAGCTCTAGGAACTACGAGAAAGTGTGATGTAAATTTGGTACTTGTATAAATATAACCTATTAATGCCGTTGTGTAATTGCAAACTGTTTGTGTTTAGAGGAAAAAAATCGTTGTGCAAAGTGTCAGTGCTAAAAACCTATATAAGTGATACAATAATGTCGCGTTGTTTTTTTAGGGGATGTGATTCGGGTAGTCGGGCACAGAAAGAGAGAGGTATTAGGCGCAAAATCCTCAATATCTATACTTGCGTTCTATTGTTTTTATATTCCTCCTCTTGTTTTAATGGCATTATTCATATAATTGTATAAATTATACAAGCATTATTACTGCGTCAGTGACACCAACTAACATTTGACATAACCAAACATAACCTATAAACACACTCGATACTCCATAGCAGACGACAATTTATAATTTTAAATTTGCACTGAAGGGAAGCTTCAATCTGGGAAGGCATAAAACTATGAGAACAAGCGATCGCGAGCTGGCGCCAGTCGAAATACATGGCGTGTGGTCTCCTTGTAATACTTCGTGATTCTCACAAAACTAGAACCGGCACACACCGACCCGTTGCAATGTTGCAAAAGGTACTGGGCTGGCCGGCAGCTAGTTGGCTAGTTCTGCACAGTCCCACGTGCGCAGAAAATGGCGGCGTAAAGCGAGAGTGAAAGAGACGGGCAGATCTATTTATCTCTTTCACTCGCATGATTACAAAGAATATAGATTCTCTATCTCTTTCAGATCTATGATATTCTGCTTTGTGATTCTGTCGCACTACACCTACAGGGCGGACCCTTATTAAAAAGGCAATTTATAGGTTTTATAGGCATTAAATAATAAATTTGGTTAATTTATAAATTAAACATTTTGTGCCCCACTAGGTACTCATGTTGCGCGCATGTGCGCGCCGCAAAATCTCGTCACAGAGTGATTGTAAACATGCTCGCAATGCGCCACACCTTCTCCACGCACTGCAATTACAATCACAAAATGTGGACGAGCATCGTGAATTTCGGCATGCATGTCATGCGTGCACGAATTTTTATCAGGGTAACCCCAGGTTCCGTGACGTAACTTCCAAACAAAGAGTTCTACGAATTAAATAAACATATTTTCAAAGTCGAGAATCATTTAAATACCAAATTAAAATTTTAATTAAAATCTTTGATCAAAATGGGGATTTTAAATTAAGATACCACATCAGACGAATATGTAAGGTTTTCTTTTATTACAAATACTACGAATACAATGAATTTATGAATCAACAAAAGGAGCAATTTTTTAGAGAAAGGTAAAAAATGTAAGGATTAGGTAAAACCCATCAGCTCATAGCTCTTTTGAAAACAAAAGTGCAAATACAGAACCTAGTGGAAGAAAAAATCAAACCGAACCTGGTCAAAGAGATTCAGTTCAATTAGATTTAAAGGAACAATTAAAAAAGTATAGTAAATGTTCTTATAGTACTATTGGAAACATTAACAAAGTAATAAATAGTAACTTGAAATTACAAGCCTCCGATGACAATGAACCAATACAGGATAGGATTAAGTCCAATCAAATCAGAACACTCATGCTCTTGACAACAAATAACAGGTCATAAACAGACATTTGAGAATTTGCACAAATATCTCAGATACACACTACGAATCAGAAAATTACACAAATAATCAAACAATTCAAGAAAATTATTTTCATTTCAGCATGATACATACGCCGTTTTAAATTTTGAGTAATTGGCCTATCAAATCTTTAAAACATAACGAAGACAGTCTTGCATATTTCTTGGATGAATAAAAAAAATTTAGAAGGGGGTTCAAAATAAACAAACGTGATATCTTAGAAAATTTGGACGCATTATTATTTCAAGATGCAAAAGATTGTTGCGAAAGAAATAAAAATTCCTGAAGAACATAATCAGATTTTTACGAATATTTAAAAAATCGTAGATTAAAGGAATATTTGTAGAAGAAATTGGACAAGCAATTTAATTTTGTATTAAAAAAAAAAACGGTGACATCCAATCGCATTCAACAAAAAATTAGACGACTATTTACTCGACTAGATCCCAAAAAATCCGTAAATGGGAATTATACAGAATCCACAAAAACCTTCGCATCTAATAAAAAATGTACATTAAAAGAAAAGATTTCGATACTTTAGAGGAATTAGAGGATGAAGGTGAAAAATTTTAAACTGAGTCAGCCAAATCCAGAATGCGAGGGCAAGTATAATAAATTACTGATCTTAAAATTTAGGATGAAAGTGACTAAAAGCGTAACAATAGTAACGAAAATAAAAAAAATTTCGAGAACAATAAAGAAAAAAAAGGGAAATTGAAAATGCTAAGAATAATAACTAAAACGAAAACCAAAATAAGCAGAGTAAAAAGCAATACAAAATTCGAATTTCATTCTTACCATTTAAATTCCTACTCCTTCCTTTCCAGATATTTTTCGCCAAAAATTTAGACCTAACTTCGGACCTAGATACCCACCTGGTTCCAATCAAATTCCCAACCAAGATGTTAACCAAATTACCAACCTAAATGCACAAACAATAGCCCCAAATATCATTACAATCCCTACTACAACATGTTACCAATGTTTAACCAAATGACGTTAGGCTTAAATCATGGTCAAAGCCACTCAATGATCGAATTCCGTACAGAAAAAAACGGAAAATAATTGAAAAAATAATAAGAACGGCCAAAATTCTCAAAAATCGAATTTCTGAGTTAAGAATCGAAACCCGGATAACAATACTAATAGAGATTTCCAAGGCAAAACAAGTTGCAACTCTGACAAAAAAAAGCAGTCAAACACGAAAAAGAATAAGGACTCAAAACATTTTAATTGTTAGCACTGTTGTTTTACGGGACATTTTTCAAAAAAATTCCACACATTATTTTCAGAACCAGGGACACTAGAGAAGCAAGTATTAACACTAAAAATAGTAGAGAATAATAGCCAAACGCCAAAATTTCTAAATTCGGCTAAAGATGAAATAATGGAGACCTGTTTTTATTTAATGACAAAATTCCAGAATAAACCATTCTTTACTTTTATACATACAGATGCTACACACTATTACGTTAGTAAGGGATTGCTGTCAAAATACACAATTCCAAGTATTTCATTGTTTTGCCCGTCTCGCGAAAATAAATGGTCGCGAACGGCGAAACCGTCAATATAATTGGGCACGCAGTGATCCCAATTATAGTCGATTAACACTTAAAGCACTTAATATTCAAGTTGGCTTTAAGACTAAAATCTAAAGGAATCCTAGGTACAGATATGCTAGAAACCCTACGATGGACCCAAAACTACTCCTCAAAAATTTGGTGGCGACTAGGGAGTCCCTCCATCTAGGACACCATGGAAGTCTATCCGAACTCTTTCTTTATCCCGATACCCGAGGTTGGAACCGAAACTAAACCTGACATTACAGTAAGAAAGAATAGGGAAATTAAAAGGGAACATATTAGGGATAAACCATTGATGTAAAAAACAGAAAGTAAGAATAGTTATAAAAAACCAAATTCGGAGGTAATATGGACCGCAAAAGTACTAGAGAAAGTAAGAAACACATCCCACAAGTTAAAGATAGCGAAAGTCCTCTATTAAGTATGAATCCGAACTAAACCCAAAAATCCAAAAACTGTCCAAAATCCAGTGACAAATCCTACAAAACATATTCCTAGATTAGTAAGCATCCCCACAGGCAGCAAATTCTAACCCTTAGAGAGCATACTCACCCAAGGCACTAGCGACGAGACAAGGACACAAGACTCATTTCATTTAGGTAAACCGAGAATCAAGAGGATAAATGAAAAAATTAAGTCAAGAAAGATTGCTTATAGCAGCAAATACGAGGAAACATACAAGGATCAGGATAGTTATCTTTGGAAAAATAATCAAGTTACTAATCAAAGAACTTGAAAAGGAAATATCCCAACTGGAAAAGCTTCTCGAAACTAAAATAAAAATTCGTTTGGGTAAATAACATGGAGCGACATTACCCTGTGAGCCTAAATATTAAAGAAATAATTTATCAAACAACAGATGCATTATTAGAAAATAATATAATGGAACCCCCTTATTCCAATTCTTCGAATCCTGTACTTACAATAAAAAAAACGGGGAAACACTATAGATTTTTTTAGACTTAAGAAAGGTTAATCAGATGACAAAAAAGGACCTCTACACAATCCCACTAATGACAGAAATAATGACATAAACAATGCTGCTATCACTATCCAGAGACTTATAAACACTTTACACAACACACTTACACAACTCTTCCAACTCAAAACCGACGCGGGTAAGATGGGGCTGCGAGCCGCACTTACGCGAAGAATTGATCGCGTAAATTACATAGTCGCTTATGCGAGAAGAAATCTAAATGGGGTAGAATATCGATACACGGCATCGGAAAAAGAATGCCTAGCGGTGTTTTGAGCCATACGAAAATTTATACTACATCTATGAGGCTAAATTTTTAAAGTAATCAAGGACAACTTAGCGTTAATGTGACACTGTAACCCAAAAAAACCCCGCTGGCCAATTAGCCAGATGGGCATTAGAACTATTCAAATATAACTGCGAAGCCATATATCGAAAATGAAACTCAAATTTCCTCCCTGATGCTCTTTCGAAATTAAGAGAACCAGTAAAAGATATCGAGTTTGCGTTAGCTTGTTGCATAGAAAAACCAAAAGCGGACGTTAACGACGAAACAGATGACTCACTCAAATTTATTCTCTTACCAGCCTCTGACGGGCCAGGGGTATATTCGGACGTGATCAATTACGTGAAAAACTGCCAGATCTGTCAAAGAGTAAAGTCAAGTAATCAAAGTAAAAAAGAATTGATGTTAAAAAGAGTGATTGAAGGAGCATGAACCACGGTAGCAGCTGATATCATGGGTCCGCTTCCAAGTTCTAAAAGGAGAAAAATTTAATGCATTTGAGTGTTCGTAGACCTTTTGATAAAATGGGTTGAACTTATACCAATCAAAAAAGCTAGCGGGACTACAATAGAGTTTAAATATAATAAACGCTTTATTTCATATTGGGAAAAAAAGCGGATTCGCCACACCGAGAATGGCACATAATATACGAACAAAACCTTAAGAGATCTAACCGAAAAAGTTCGCAATAAATAATATAAAAAAACTCGTCGACCCAACTTACCCCAGAATTCATAAATTTAGGTCGTGAATTAGAACTAATTCAGTCACTCAGAAAATACATTGAGGATGATAGCGAAATGGAGTTTTAAAGCGTCGATAAATGGACAGATAGACAAAAAAGGTTACAAGTTATAAAAGAGGAAGTCCCGAAACATTTAGACGAATCAAATAAAAGAAAGGCTAGCAATTATAGTTTAAGAAGAAGACCAGTAGAACATAAAATAAAAAATAGGTTCTTCTTAAAAATGGTTAAAAAAGTGCCCCGCTAAAGTGGATGAAACGTCGGAAAAACTGTATGACAAATATGAACGTCCCATCATGATAAAGAAGTATCATTTCCCTTTAGGATGAAAGAAAAAGGTAACAAAAGTAATTAAAATTACAAGAGGAAATTCAAACCTTAGAAAGGAAGTAGAAACAGTAGAATTTATAACTCAAAATTCTATAACAGGAACAGAGAGTAACACCAAAATAGGCTGTTTTTTGCCTATTTTTTGGACCTCGCTAGCGACCTGGTGAAAAAATATGAAATATGTTACAGGTATCAAATAACTTGTCATTAAAAACCAAAGTGAGCATCACTTTTAGTTTTTTAAAATTTTCAAAAAATTGCCCATAGTTAGTGGTTTAGAAGGTCCCAACAAAATTTAAAATATAGGAAATAACACTAATTATAAAATCATTTTTCCTTTTATTTTTTTCATGAAATCAACCACATAAAAGTAAAATCACGTATTTTCTTCATTGATAAGAGGTTGATGTGAAAAACGATTGTATAATTAGTGGTATGTTCTATTTTTTTATTTTTCTGGAGTCTTCTCAACTCCTAAATAAGGGTAATTTTTTGAAATTTTTAAGAAGCGAAAAGGGATGCTTATTTTGATTTTCAATTACGTGTAATTTGATACCTGTAACATATTCTTACATTTTTGCACCAAGTCGCTAGGGAGGTCCAAAAAAAAATATTGTATACGAAAATTGACTCCACGGACAAGTTGTTCGTTTTCTTTTATTATTTGTTTCAGAAACATACATGCTGTATAACCTTTTTGACATGGAAAAATAATTTTAATTTTGCAACAATTTACAACTCCATACTGGAACAGACAAATTGACTCATTAGGAAACTCAAGTTAGGAACAGCTGATATGCAAACATTTTTTAAAATGTTTTTTTAAAGAATATATCAGATTTGCACAACAACATTATTGACATTTCAGGTATTTATATACGAACCCCCGCGGGGATTGGGAGTGTTACAGAATTTTTACCCTAAAATATAGCTCGCAACGGCCCTGCACGAAAGGGTTTGCGAGCCGAATGGAATCCTTCATTGCTGAGGAAGGAAAGGAGTCCACTGTTGCAGATTATCATATAAGCCGTAGAATAAAAGACGATCAAAGAAGCAATCATCACCAGAGGACCTTACAGCCTTAATTCAAGCAAAAGTGGATTACTTGGAATTCTGAAAAAAAAGGCTTCAGAGAAAAATGAGATGGAGAAGCAGATTCTGAAAAACACGTTACTCGAGCAGGAGTTAAGGACCCAACTGTTGCGTCTACAGGTAGAAAATTAAGACTGCCTTGAAGGAAAAACAAGGAATCCTGTTCTTCCTTCGTAAAGTTATCCAACAATTCGTTA
>NC_046662.1:109596021-109603835 GCF_010883055.1 Belonocnema kinseyi | reverse complement strand
AATAATGTTCCAAATTTTGGACATTGTTTCAATCTGTTATTGTTGATAAGCGAAACCAAAGAATGTTACAATTTGAAATAATAGCTTTCGCAGGCGTAAATTCCCAATAATGGTCAAAACTTACTAGGAAGTCTGATAAGTACCTGGAAATTCTAAGAGATGGCATTAGTATTCACTAATGTAAACCATTTTCGTCGAGCTTGATCCTTCAAATGACGCCTGTCAAAACTCCAGCCATTTATGTTTACGCATTTACAAGTTACAGCACTGAGAAGCAACTAACCTCCGAGTTTTTTTTCATATGGAAAAATCTGAGTTTCGAGTTTTGATCAAACACTACTATCTTCGCAAGAAAACGATATCCGAGACCAAGGCCAAGCTGGATAAGTATTACCCGGACTCTGCACCGTCGATTGGAACGATTCATAAGTGGTTTACCGAGTTTCGTTGTGGGCGTACAAGCACAGTTTATGCTGAACGATCTGGGCGCCCAAAAGAGGTCACTACACCAGAGAATGTCGAAAAAATCCATGATATGATGTTGAATGATCCCAAAGTGAAATTGAGAGAGGTAGCTAATGCTGTAGGCATATCATTGGAACGTGTGGGCAATATCGTGCATTCAGTTTTGGGCATGAAGAAGCTCTGCGCGCGATGGGTGCCGCGTTTGCTCACAGTGGACCAAAAACGAATTCGTGTGACAAGTTCCCAGCAGAATTTGGCATTATTTTCGCGTAAGCCGACCGAGTTTTTGCGCCGATTCATAACTATGGATGAAGTCTGGATCCACTACTACACTCCTGAGTCAATGCAACATTCAAAACAGTGGGTTCCAATGAGCCAAAGTGCTCCGAAGCGTCCAAAAACGCAACAATGGGTCGGAAAGGTTATGGCCTCCGTATTTTGGGATGCACATGGCATAATATTCGTGGACTATCTTGAAAAAAGTAAAACTATAACCGGAGCATACTATTCTTCATTATTGGACCGATTGAAAATCGAAATTGCCGAAAAACGACCGCATCTGAAGAAAAAAAACCGCTTTATCATCACGACAATGCGCCTGCTCATTCATGCTTAGTTGCACAAGCAAAATTGCATGAAATCGGCTTCGAATTGGTTCCTCAGCCACCGTATTCACCAGACCTGGCCCCCAGCGACTATTACTTGTTTCCTAACCTGAAGAGATGGCTCACCGGTAAGCGTTTTTACTCAAATGAGGAGCTCATAACTGAAACTGAGGCGTATTTTGGAGACCTTCAGATCGAGTACTTTTCGGACGGTATCAAAAAGTTAGAAAATCGTTGGAATCGCTGTATCGACCTAAAAGGAGAGTATGTTGAAAAAAAAACCGACTTAGGCCAAAAAAACGTCTCCGTGTTTCATTTTTCAGGAATTAAAATTAAAAAAATGACAGCAGTTCTTCTTAAAAAATTACAAATCGATTTTCTCAAAAAACCCACGTTTAAATGTGTTTTCAATTTTTGTTTAAGCTTCTACTTTGATATTGAAGAAGCCTTATAAGTTTCAAGCTTGCTTAATACCTTTTGTAGCTACCCAGGGGGAAAAGTCGGATATTATCCAGAGTTCGCGACCGGCGCAGTACCGCACCAGTTGTAATACAGAATAAATACCAGTACTGGCTGTTAGGACTGTGCCAACCATCGGCATAGTACTGGTTTACGATGGGCTCATTCCTGACTGTCATTACTGATAGAATACTGACGCAAGAATTCCGCCAACGGTTGGCGCCATACTGGTTTACAACTGGCCCAGTACTGACCGTCATCACCGATGAAATACCTTCACAGGAGTTCCGCCAACGGTTGGCTTGATACTGGGTCTATTACTGGCGCAGTACTGATACGCATTACTGGTCAAATACTGATACAAGTGTTCAACCAACGGTTGAACACTTGTGTGAGTATCATAATTGTATAATACTATATTCGCATAGTATTGCGGATCAGTACAGAATTTAAATATCATTAGGGCATTTAGCCTTACTGCGCCAGTGGGCTGCACGACCGAGGCGGTACTATGTCAGTAGTAAAAAAATAGACTTAAAAAAACACGTCTATAAATGTTGTCAGGGTGTTTTGAAATATCGAGAAATTGACTATATTAGTCAAACTTAATCTTTTTGGTTGAAAATGTATAATTTTGGGTCAAAAATGCAATTGTTTGGTTGAAATATCAACTGTACATATTCTTGGGTTTAAAAGTCGATTATTTCACTGCGAGTTGAACTACTCTGTAAAAAAAATAAGTTTTTTTTCAACAAGGTGTTTTAATTATGGTTGAAAAGTTAACTATTTGGTTGAGAGTTTAACCCTTTGATCAAAAAGTCATATTTTTTGCTTAATAAAAACCAACTTTTTGTAGATAATTCGTCTTTTTGACTTTAAAATTAAATAATTTCGTTAAAAATTCATGTATTTTGTTTAAGATTTGTCTTTTTTGTAGATCATCAATTTTCTTGGTCGAAAATTCACCTTATTGGTTGACAATTTAACAACTTTGTTAAAAATTAATTTTTTCTGTTAAAAATTATTTATCTTTTTCTGAAAATGTAACTGTTATAGAATTAATTAAAAATGAATCATATATATTGGTTAAGTTTGAAAATCATTTTTTTTTATAGAACATTAATCTTCTTGGTAAAAAATTCGCCTTTTCCCTTGAAAATTTAACAATTTTGTTGAAAATTCGTTTTTTTTCTTGTTCAATTCAATTTTTTATCACAGTTTTTATCTGGAAATTGAACTATTCCATTTTTGGTTGAAACTTTATCCTGTACATTGTATTAGTTAAAACATCAATTATTTGATAGAAAATTAATTTATTTGTTTTCGCTTATGATTTTTTTTAATTGAAAGAATTTTAAAATAAAATTTTTTTAAAATTTAATTTAAGGTATTAAGAATTGAAAAATAATTGATTTTACAAGATGATTCTTAATCCGTTCAAAATTAAAGAATTAAAAGATATTAGTTTATAAAATTATTTTCAATTATGACTTTAAATATTATTTCAGTCTAAAAAAATTTTATTTTTAACCCATTCAATTTGAAATTTTTTAATTAAAAAAAGAAAATTTCGTTAATTATCAACAATATTTGACCATTCATTTAAAAGAATCCATTACAAACAAAATATCGTCATTATCAAAGTACAAGTTCCAACAAAAATTTAAGGGTGGCTTTTTTCAAGAAAAGCAATTTTCAATATTTTTAGAAATATCAGTGTCATTTTGTTAATGTTGAACCTTTTTTTTTAATTTTTCAGCGGATTTTACCATAAGCTGATAAACGCTATTATAATTAATAGGAAAATAATAAACATCTCAATTAGGCTGACAGTTATAGAGGTTAAAAGAAAAAAAATCGGGTTTTTTGGAAAACAAAGCTTAAAATTCAAATACGCATAACTTTTTAGAAGAAATTTCCTTTGTATATCAAAATATTTCCCGCTCGAGCGATTCTGCCATGTTAAAAAAATAGAGAAATGGAAAAAGAAAATTAATTGTCCAGCCCACCCCGAAAAAAGCTAATCAAACAAATCCAGCCGTCATTTTGATTTAATATATTCAATTGATTTAATTTACCTGATGAATTCACGTGACTTATTTCATTCATTTAAAAAAGAAATAAAATCAAAATTAATTAAATTAATTAAAATCAAATATAAAAAAATTAATCGTTAATTAACTCCATCTATTCTGATTTATTTATTAATTATTCGAACGATTAACCATTTTACCAAAAACTAATTTTGCCAGGCACGTCCAGGGATCATTGACTTAATCAAAGAAATAAACAAAATTCCAAAGTCAGATTGGATAAATTAATTAAAGGAAACAAACAAAAATTTTAACTACAAAGAATTTTAAAAGTTAAAAACATTAGTTAAATAAAACATTTTCTTTTTATTAAATACACCGGGAATCATTAATAGCCTATTAGTTTACATAAAATCGCTCCCCATTGATTCGAAACGCACGGAGACGTTTTCGCACTGTACCTGTCACTTTTGAGTGCGAATGCTTTCTACATATTTGCCTGCACCAGTCAACCGTGTCGCGTCCCGCAAGAAGTGGTTCCCGCGAGCCGAGTCCTACCGAGCCGTCCCGAAATTCTCCGACCGCTGCCTTTGCGTTCTGGGCCTTCGAACTCGATATTGATCCGCGAAATGCTAACCACGTTTCGAAAAATACCGCCCATCCGAAAATTTCAACCCGCCGTTAAACTAAATTATGGCGCAAGCATTCGACACTTTCCACGAGAATGTAGTTTAAAATTCCACACATTTTGAACAAATCCACAGGGAGAATCAAAATTTAATGTCATAAAAAGAAAAGTACAAGGATATAAAAAAAATCACAATAAATAATAACACAGGTGTAAAATCAAAGCATAAAAAAAATAAAATCACATGGTATAAAAAAATATAAACAATGCAAGGTAAAAAAGAAACACATTCCAGATAAAATCAACAGATTTATCAAATCACAAAGTTATAAAATCACATAGCATAAAAAAAAGATCAAAAACTCAAAATAAGAGACACATATTGAATCAAAAAGAAATCAATAAATAGGACATCACAACACATATGGAATAAATCGTGTTTTACAATCCTATTAAAATCAATACAAGCAAGACTCTCAGGTTTTGTTTGGATTTTTGCCTTTTTCTAAACAGACAAAACAAATTCTGCCCAACACCCTCTTAATTTATTTTTAAATAGCGCCAGCCAAACTTCCGCTTGCCGCTCTGAAGAAAATGATTTTATCCCACAAAAAGGACACTGGTAATCCTTGAATCAAATTATTCTTTTTATAAATGCATTTTTTTTAAATGCCCAAGCCCATTATTTTGGTACAGTGGCGTAGGTACCTTAAAATCTTACTTAGGAAAAACAAATCTGAGAGGTCTTTTAATAAAACAAAACTAATCTAGGCCTCATAAGGAGAAATTAAACCGAAATAAAGGGGTTTCACCTTTTTCCACAAGTGAATAAGCGAACTCCGAGATGCAGCAATTCCAAATTGAGAACTCAAATAAAAAACAACTTAAATGATAAATTTGCTGTGACTTGAAACAATCAGAGGAATTGAGCTGCAGGTGAGAAAGAGATAAGAATCCGCACGCAAAGTAATGGGAAAAGTATGGGGCATAGGTAAAAGAAGGTTCAAGGACGAGTGGAGGATGAGAGTATGGATGTTCGATGTGCTTGTTTGGTCAGTGTTAAGCTATTGTGTGGAAATCTGGCGTTGCAAAGAGCATAAGTGGGTAAGCAGAATAAATGAGAGATTTTTCAGATGAGTCATTGGAGTGAGTTGAAGCTGTCCATGTTATGTGCTGAGGCCAGGAATAGGATGAGAGAAAATTATAGCCAGGAAACCGAAAAGAGCCTGGAACTTTGAAGAGAAACTAAGAACGAGAGAGGGAAGCAGAATTGCACAAGCGTGTGTATATGAGGTTATGGATAGAAATGGAAGGGGTCACATAGGTCATCCAAAATCTGAAGAGCAGAGATATTTAATGCGATTCGAATGTGGCATCCGAGTGAGGCAAAGAGTGGCAGGAAATAGAGAAAGAGTAGACGACGAGGTAAGGAGAGAAAAGATACTTTTACAGCAAAGATATAACAGTTGGTATCAAATCGTTAAGAAGCAGACGGAACCAGAGAACCTGAAAAGGAATTAAAAGGAGAGTAAATGGAATAGAATGGTAAAATTTAGAATGGGTGAGGGTGTAAGGACATGTAGGTATTAGATGTACGGAAACGAAAATTTGTATAGAACGTATAAGTATGAACAGGAAACATGACAGAGGAAGAATTGATAAAGAAATTGGAAGATCTGAGAGATAGAGAAATGGTGGAGAAGAGTCGACAAAAAGCCAAAAAATGCCTCCTAAATGTGAACCCGAAAGGAGTGTTGTGGAATAGAATCCGATTTGGAGATTGATAATGAAATTCAGAAATGTTCACCTTTGTTATATTTAGAAATTTAAGTTTTTTATACCGTGTAGGTATTTTTAAAGCATTATTCATTAATATCACAGGATAAATGATGTGCAAATTATTTCACAAAATAAAATGTTGAGGGATTTTTTAGACTTAATAAATATAAAATGCTGTTGTGAGTGAAAGAATTTTTCACCCTTAAATTTCTATTTTTTTAAATCGAAAAACAAGCAAATTAATTATTGTACCTAAAATAGCCTAGCGGACCTTGAACCAGTTTGTTTTCTAATTAAAAGAAAGTTTATGGCCGTATTTTTCATCTGAAGCACAACATTCAGGGGGTGGCGTTTGCAAAATGCGAAATCATACTTTCCTTAGTACCTTAGTAAGTATAATAAATGAATGTAATCACCTTATAAAGTCTTCAAAATCGGTATAACTGGATTTGCATTATTCTTTATTTCCATAATTGTGTACGAATTAATGTATTTTCAAAGAATTAGTCCGTGACTATGATGATACTATATGGCGAAAAACTGGGTTCACCCGAGAAAAAGTTAGAAAAAGAATATAATGTTGTTTTTTCATTACCAAGATTTTAAATGATATTTTCACCGATGAGTTGAAGATCCTGATCGTCACGCGATTATGTATTTTCTAGTCTTCCTTGGTGTAAATGAAGCAGGCGTACTTTCACAGTCTAAAGCGCGTGCCAATTGCTTTAGAATATCTACTTACCGGCTTCACAAGAATGTAAAGATCCTCATTTGAAGAGGCAATAAGTTTAGGTTTTTCCATGAATGAAGTAATTGACCTTAAATTAACTTCTATTCGGCGGGTTACATAGGCCTCCAGAGTTTTAGTTTTGGAGCACAATAAATAGAGGCTGGCGGGAGATGCTGAAAAGTATCGGACTTCTAGTGCCGATTTCATGATTAGGGGAATTTCATGATTAGGGGAAGATAATTATGAGTTGACTTAACCGCTCAATAATGGCTGGTTATGGAGTTTAATCAGTGATTAAAGTAACATAACTCCGAAATTGAAGTGCAAGTGCAGTGAGTGCAGTTTACGGGAAGGAAATATGGCTCTTTTTTAGATTGATATTTTATCCTCAGCTGATGATAATGAAATGCTTAACCATTTTCAGAGAAGGCCACGAACATTCAAAGAACGAGTGAATTATTTTGAAACCATGTATGATTTGGACTTTTTACAAGATTTGGCTTAACAAAAGTTATTGTTGAAACATTGCTGATCAAAGAGAAGAAAGTTTGCAACATGCTACAGAAAGGTATTATTCCACTATTTTTCGAAATTCTAGGCTATGGGCTCGATTGGAAGCTGGTGAGTTCAAGGATTCAATAATATTGGGAGATGGAGGGTATATTTTAAAAATTACCTTATGACACCATTAAACGACCCTGTAACTGATGCCGAGAAGTTATTATTTAATGAATCTCAAATTAGATCTCGTAATAAAATCGCATGTACGTTTGGCAAATGGAAGCGCAGATTTCGGTGTTTGGTGAAAGGAATGCGCTTTACAATTTATCATGTGCTTCCTGTGATATTAGCAACTGAGGTATTGCATAATAGAGCCCGTCTCGCTGCACAGAGTCTGCCACCTGACGAACCTCTTCTAAATGTTTGTTGGGACGAAGTTTTAAACGAGGATCTTCATAACCGTGATAGCTTGCCTGTCGATGATGGTAATGCACGTCAAAACATTACTACCTATTTTCAAAGTTTTATTGATCAACAATAATGTATGTTGTGCATGAGAAGAACTTTACATTAAACTAGCTTTATATAAGAAGCAAACATACAGATCTTCGTGT
>NC_046662.1:109585447-109595921 GCF_010883055.1 Belonocnema kinseyi | reverse complement strand
CCTTTCACCAAACACCGAAATCTGCGCTTCTATTTTCCAAACGTACATTCGATTTTATTACGAGATCTAATTTGAGATTCATTAAATAATAACTTTTCGGCATCAGTTACAGGGCCGCTTCATGGTGTCATAAGGTAATTTTTAACGTATACCCTCCATCTCCCAATATTATTGAATCCTTGAACTCACCAGCTTCCAATCGAGCCCATAGCCAAGAATTTCGAAGAATAGTGGAATGATACCTTTCTGTAGCATGCTGCAAACTTTCTTCTATTTGGATCAGCAATGTTTCAACAATAATTTTTGTTAAGCCGGATCGTGTAAAAAGTCCAAATCATACATGGTTTCGAAATAATTCACTCGTTCTAATATTTGTGGCCTTCTCGGAACGTGGTTAAGCATTTCATTATCATCAGCTGAGGATAAAATATCAATCTAAAATAGAGCCATATTTCCTTCCCGTAAACTGCACTCACTGCACTTGCACTTCAATTTCGGGGTTACGTTACTTTAATCACTGATTAAACTCCATAACCAGCCGTTATTGGGCGGTTAAGTTAACCCATGATTATCTTCCCCTAATCATGAAATCGGCCCTAAAATTCCGATACTTTTCTGCATCTCCCGCTTGCCCTTATTTATTGTATAATATAGTGTATAATAGAAGTTAATTTAAAGTCAATTACTTAAATCATAGACAACCCTAAACTTGTTGCCTCTTCAAATAATGATCTTAACATTCTTGCGGCGGCGGTAAATAGATATTCTAAAGCAATTGACACGCGCTTTGTACTGGGAAAGTACACCTGCTTCATTTACACCAAGGAAGACTAGAAAATACATAATCGCGTGACGATCAGGATCTTCAACTCATAGGTGAAAATATCATGTGACATCTTGGTAATGAAGAAACAACATTATATTATTTTTCAAACTTTTTCTCGGGTGAACCCAATTTTTCACCATATTGCATCATCATAGTCACGGACTAATTCTTTGAAGATACATTAATTTGTGCACAATGATGGAAATAAAGTATAATACAAAACCAGTTATATCGACTTTGAAGTCTTTATAACGTCATTACATTCATTTATTATACTTACTAAGATACAAAAGAAAGTATGATTTCGCATTGTGCAAACGCCACCCCGTAAATTTTGTCCTTCAGATGAAAAAATACTGCCATAAACTTTCTTTTAATCAGAAAACAAACTGGTTCAAGGTCCACTAGGCTATTTTCCGTCCAATAATTAATTTGCTAGGTTATCGATTCAAAAAAAATGGAAATGGTAACATTAAGAGGTAGTGGCAAAAGGTTAACATTTTTGCATTTCATTATCAATCTCCAAATCGGATTCTATTCCACAACACTACTTTCAGGTTCATCTTTAGGAGGCATTTTTTGGCTTTTTGTCGACCCTTTTCCACCATTTCTCTTTCTCTCAGATCTTCCAATTTCTTTTTCCATTCTTCCCCTGACCATTTTCATTCAAAATCCACTTTTATCACCTGTTCACCTTTCTAGGATATGCAGTCATGTTTCCTGTTCATACTTACAGGTTCTATACAAATTTTCGTTTTCGTACATCCAATACCTACATATCCTTACACCCTTGCTCATTCTAAATTTTACCATTCTATTCCATTTACTCTCCTTTTAATTCCTTTTCAGGTTCTCTGGTTCCGTCTGCTTCTTAACGATTTGATACCAACTGTTATATCTTTGTTGTAAAAGTATCTTTTCTCTCCTTACCTCGTCGTCTACTCTTTCTCTATTTCCTGCCACTCTTTGCCTCACTCGGATGCCACATTCGAATCGCATTAAATATCTCTGCTCTTCAGATTTTGGATGACCTATGTGACCCCTTCCATTTCTATCCATAACCTCATATACATACGCTTGTGCAATTCTGCTTCCCACTCTCGTTCTTAGTTTCTCTTCAAAGTTCCAGGCTCTTTTCAGTTTCCTGACTATAATTTTCTCTCATCCTATTCCTGGCCTCAGCATATAACATGGACAGCTTCAACTCACTCCAATGACTCATCTGAAAAATCGCTCATTTATTCTTCCTACACACTTATGCTCTTTGCAACCCCAGATTTTCACACCATAGCTTAACACTGACCAAACTAGCACATCGAACATCTACACTCTCATCCTTCACTCGTCCTTGAACCTTCTTTTACCTATACCCCATACTTTTCCCATTACTTTGCGTGTGGATTCTAATCCCTTTCTCACCTGCAGCTCAATTCCTCTAATTGTTTCAAGTCACAGAAAGCTTATCATATAAGTTGTTTTGTATTTGAGTTCTCAATTTGGAATTGCTGCATCTGGGTTTTCGCTCATCAACTTGTGGAAAGAGGTACAACACCTTTATTTTGGTTTAATTTCTCCTTATGAGGGCTAGTTGTGTGCAAAAGAAAATATCCAAATAAACCTGTTTATTTTATTCATGTTGAAATGGTGATTAGTTTTGTTTTATTAAGAGGCCTCTCAGATTTGTCTTTCTTAAGTAAGATTTTAAGGTACCTACGCCACTGTACCAAAATAATGGGCTCAGGCATTTAAAAAAATGCATTGATAAAAAAAATAATTTGATTCGAGGATTACCAGTGTACTTTTTGTGGGCTAAAATCATTTTCTGCGGAGCGGCAAACGGGAGTTTGGCTGGCGCCATTTAAAAATAAATTAAGAGCTCTGGAGAAAAAATTAGAAGTTTTGTTTTGTATAAGTAAATAAAATAGAGAATTCCCAATCTTTATTTTAACTGGCGCCCTGACGTGTGTTGGGCAGAATTTGTTTTGTCTATTTAGAAAAATGCAAAAATCCAGACAAAACCTGAGAGTCTTGCTTGTATTGATTTTAATAGAATTTTAAAACATGATTTATTGTATATGGGTTGTGATGTCCTGTTCATTGATTTCTTTTTCATTCAATATGTGTCCCTTATTTTGAGTTTTTGATCTTTTTTTATGCTATGTGATTTTATAAATCTGTTGATTTTATCTGAAATGTGTTTCTTTTTCACCCTGCATTGTTTATAGTTGTTTTATACCATGCGATTTTATTTTTTTTAAGTTATGATTTTACACCTGTTTTGTTATTTATTGGGATTTTTTTTATATCCTTTTACTTTTCTTTTTATGCCATTCAATTTTGATTCTATCCGTGGATTTGTTCAAAATGTGTGGAATTTTAAACTATGTTCACGTGGAAAGTGTCGAGTGCTCGCGCCATAATTTAATTTAACGGCGGGGTGAAATTTTCGGATGAGCGGTATTTTTCGAAACGTGGTTAGCATTTTGCTGATCAATATCGAGTACAAAGTCCCAGAACGTAAAGGGAGCGGTCGGAGAGTTTCGGGACGACTCGTTAGGACTCGGCTCGCGGAAGCTCACTTCTTGCGGGACGCGATACGGTTCACTGGCGCAGGCAAATATGTAGAAAGCATTTACACTCAAAAGTGACAGGTAGAACCATGGGTTCTAAGAGACTTTTCATCGACCCTGTGGAGGTCCAGTAGGCGTTGGTGGCCCCACAGAGGGGGGATTTAACTTTAGACGGCGTAACCTTGAGACCCAACAGTCAGCGCATACTTCGAGAAGTGGTCGAGGGTATCGTGGTCTCTAGGCCGGAGCCCACCCCAGACGAACTTCCCTCATCGATCGGCAAGAAAGGAGTTGGGGCGGTTTACGATCTACGCCCTAAGGAGAAGGGCGCTCTCAGATATGGCGAGTGGCCATTTTCCCTTAGAGAGCATAAGGAGCTGTCAAAGGGATTCGGAGGAGATTTCGCAGGGGCCGTCCAAGTCGTCCGGAGCGGCTCAGGTGGACCTTCCTGAGCTGGTCCGGGATGAGCCTTGTTACTCTGTCCAGGAGGATTCTTCCTGTTCGTTTTGAGGGGGACCCTCCTCGACTGAGGCATGATGACTTTCCACGAACACCCCGGGAACCGTTTACGACGGTTAACGCCATGCAGTCAGACGCTGCAAGGTGGACCCGTCAGTTCCGGCGATGTGCTAGTTGCATAGCCACAATTATGGAAAGAAAGGACGTATGTGGCAATAATGCGCGGAAACTATCACTCTGTTTTGTGAGTCCTGTAGTCAGGAGAATACTCACCGCCGGGACTGCACCTATTGTAAGCAGGGTGGCTTCCGTCACCAACGGTACCAGGGAAAGATCCTAGATACCGACACTTTTCTGCTGCCAAAGGCGATTGCTCCAGTTTTTTCTGTGCTCCAACTCCTCGTTCAATCTCCTCTCGTCCTGGAATGTTTTTTTTTTTTTGGTTTTGTGATTTTGATTTTTCTTTTTTTTATTACAGTCTTTGACTATTGCATGTGGCTGACATACTTCTCATAGTCTTACCCACAGAATTGAGTTAAGGCTATTTCTTTTTTTTTATACTTATGTGGTGGTTAGTCTTATGATTTTCGTATTTGCTTTCTTTTTTTTAGTTTTCGTCTGCACATAACCATAGTCTTTTGATTTGACTTTTTATATTATTTATTTATTTTATTTTGATTTCCTAGAATTTGAACATGATAGTGTGTGGTTCCGCTTTGGAGCAGGTGATTTTTAGTTTTGTTTTAATTTCTGGCAATATGGTACGAAATTAAGCTGCCTACCACACGGGTTGTTCTAGTTCGATAACAGGGAGAAAAATGAACCCCCAGAATTTCCTCTGA
This sequence comes from Belonocnema kinseyi, assembly GCF_010883055.1. Classification (NCBI taxonomy): domain Eukaryota; kingdom Metazoa; phylum Arthropoda; class Insecta; order Hymenoptera; family Cynipidae; genus Belonocnema; species Belonocnema kinseyi. The sequence continues at coordinate 109,591,224 of NC_046662.1, read as the reverse complement.
GGGTTGAAGTGTTGGAATGTTGCAGGTTTGCTTTTTCCCTGGAGGATCATTCTTTATCAAGGATCAGCGCTACGAGCAACAAGGAAGCAAGTAGAGTTGAAGTCGCACAGGTGCAGGCGCAACCGTAGGTTTTTCACCGGCGGTGGAATGTGGATGAAATTCCCGCATGTCAAAATCTGTACCTGGGGTGATTCAAATCTCACTGTTCAGGATTCGTCGCAGCACCACTATCATTATCTCTTGAGCATTAGGGTCCCGAAATTTCCCTCCATACACCATGACACTACGACAACGCAAAAATCACATCTCATCCACCTGCGCAGGAGGAAGAGATTGGGCGGCCTGCATGCTGCCGACACGAGCGATCTCGTTGTCTTTTTCGTTCGAGCCTCATGAGCGGAAGTTTGTGTTAAAATTTTATGTCTTCAGTTTTCGCCATAGAATGGTTTATCTTTTAAGTTGTTTTGTATTTGAGTTATCAATTTGGAATTGCTGCATCTGGGAGTTCGCTCATCAACTTCTGGAAAAAGTTGGACGGCTGTGTTAGCTTTATTTGTTTGTAAGTAATCTCTCAGTGTTTGAACTTATTTGATTTCCAAATAGCGTTAGTAGACGTACAATTGTTTTTATATAGTGTATTGTTCTCTCCAGGTCAGAATTCAGTCACTTGTTAATTATTTCTATTTTGTAAACTCAGTGTTTAGTTTGTTCCCTTCTTCTTAATTATATTTGATTTAATTAAATGCTTAATTTAATAATGATGTACAAGCAAGAAGGGGGAAAGTTCTCTTCTTATTGAACTTCTGGTGCAACAGCTTTATTTTGGTTTGATTTTTCCTTATGAGGCCTAGTTGTGTGAAGAAGAAAATTTCCAAATAAACCTGTTTATTTTATTCATATTGAAATGGTAATTAGTTTTGTTTTATTAAAAGACCTCTCAGATTTGTCTTCCTTAAGTAAGATTTTCAGGTACCTAGCGCTCAAATCGAAAAATTTTAATCAAAAGTGGCACGGATCGAATTCGGTTTTTCAACAATCGAAGTGCGTGCAATGTTGGTTCAAATTCGGATCGAATTTTTTTGCACACGTCTAGTTTATACCTTAATTAATTGAATTCAAAGGGGTTTCACTATCTATTTCAAAGGATTTGGAAAGGATTTTAATGAATATTGGTTTATGATCAGAGAAATAAGTTTCGTGTGTTCCGCAAGAATATTTTTTAATGTTTGAAAAAATTACATCAATTTGAGTATTAAAGTATGTTGTTACAGTACCGCTAGGTAACATTGGTGTTAATTTATTTTAATACATTAATGTTGTAAAAGCTGATGACCGAGTATCATCATTTAGATCGATATTAAAATCACCCATAACAAGAATCTGAGAATTATGTTTTGAAACAAAGTCTATAGCACTTGTTAAATTTTCAATGAAAGTTTTATAACTGACTTTTGGAGACTTGTAACCACTAACTTTGACAATATCTGTTAATTTTAAGCATATTATATCCACCTCACCTATGATGCTACTTTTATTTTTTTCGAATTGTAAAATATGCTTTAATACTTCAACTTCTAGCATATCCTTTGAAAAAACTATAATTCCTCTCAACTGGAAATTGTCGGACGTGCTTGATCGAAATATTTCTTCAAAACAAGGTATTTTTATATTATCGGTTTGTAGTAATCGTGTTTCATCAAATATTAAAATGTCTCCTCTCTGATACCACTTACATTAAAAACTAATGATAAAGTCATTTGTTTTCTTAAGCGGTCCATTTCAACGCTAATAAGATCTTTAACTGATCCTGCTCTTGGAGGTCCCAAATGCCCAGTTATATAAAGCCCTTTTAATTCTCGAGTACAGCTAAGTGCAATGTACAATATTGACTTTGTTATCCTTATACACTTTTCTAAATTTAAACACACTTTCATACGTTTGACCTTCTGCTGCTACAATTGGAAATTGTGTTCTAAAAATATTATAACCCAATATATTTAATATATTCAATTTTAGATTCTGTTTTGCAATGGGAGTAAGATTGGCATCGATACTTTCTTTTAACATGTATTCTCTACAATTATTTTGAGCTTTTCTGCCAAATTTATCAAAGCTAAACTCTATCCATATTTTTGAAATTTCATTTGGATCTTTATCATCAATTGTAATTTATCTTAAAATACCGCAAGCACCATTTACTAACCCGTCTTAAACATCAATATTATTTGTGAGCATATATATAATACCAATTTTAAACAAAATCTCGTATGGCAAACCCGCAGACTCTGATGTTTTTTATAGATTTTAATGATTCTAATCTTTTAACTTTTTCTTTATCTGATATGTCTGCTGATATGTGATCATGAGCTTGTGATAAAAAATTTTCTACTACAGAACTTTTAATTTTATTTCTTTTATACGAATAAACTAGAAGGTTGATACTGTGCAGTTTAATAGCGTTATCTAAAACTTGCTTTTCACTCACAGAACGTTCTCTAATTAATTCTATATCTTCCCTTTTCATACCCTCATTTGCTAAATTATTTAAAGCGACAATCAACTTCTCTTCATTATTTTGTCTCATTGCTTAAGTTAACTCATAAACTTCGAATATATTCCACCTATTGCACGCTAACGCACTTAGAGAGTTTATTTCGGGATCTTTAAATACGGGTGCATTCATAACCGGTGGCAGTTGATGGAGATCACCTACAACTATTACGGATACTATACCAAAAGGCTTGTTAATACCCATTATATCTTGGAGCCTTATTTCTACGCGTTCTAATATTTTTGCACCAACCATTGATACTTCATCAATGATAAGTACCTTCAAGTAAAATAGTTCTGCTCGTATTGTATTTGCAACTTTTGCACTTAAATTTTGCATTTGCAGAAAGTTTAGTGAGACGGGCAATTAAAATGCTGTATGCAGTGTTACTCCACCTATTAAAAATGCTCCTTTACCAGATGGTGCACATAACAACACATGCATCTCGTCTTCCTTTTTTCCTGGCACATTTGATAAATAATAGTTTACTATTTAATCAATAGCATTGATCACTGTACTTTTATCAACACCAGCCGAACTGCTCAAGAAAATGTAAAATGGCGTTTATTTGTTTTTACACAGTACAATACGTGCATTACCAGTTCACGCTGCTTAACATTTAATTTTTCCATTATTTTATATACATCTTCTTCTGGTAACTTGGTTGGAGCAGTATATCTGTTACAACTTTCACCTGAGCTTGCATCTTTCTCAATTTGTTCAAAAATATCTATTTCCGGCTCTTTATTTAATTTGTTCGTATTAAACATTTGTATTTCGTCTTCTTCTATATCGTCAATTTTGCTGTAAACATTTTCTAAAGCTTTATCCAATATGGCATCATCAATGGCGCAATATTTGCTTCTATTTTCTTTAATTATATTTAAATTTTCCGTGTCAAGAATTTCACAATCTACTTAATCAATGTCACTTTGTTCGCAACGCCACGGTAAAAATAACATAATTTGTTCTCTATAATATTTATAAGGATCCTGTACTCGGGTAAATCTACATTCGTATTTAGTTATAGAATCTTTCTTTAAAACGTCTTCAGAGTTATCATCTAATAATTTTAATTCTTTTTCAGACTTCAACATACGAGCTCTTTTTTTCGGACCTATATTTATAAAAACGACTTTTCTACTACCTTTAGCTACAATTAAGGGAAGGACATGGTAAGCAGCCTCTTGTGCAGGCATAAGGTTACCATTTCAAAAAGCATTACAGTATTTTCTCAATCTTTCCTTAATGCTACAGTTACCAGTGTTTACTTCTTCAACCGCTTGACGCAGTAATTTCGATAATCCGCTATCTACATTACTTATGTAATTAACTATGTAGGCTGCGCAACAGTATGGATTCAAAACAAACTGAACATACATATTAGCTTCGAATAAATTTAATATCGTTAGGTTATAGCAGTTTATACCAACTTCGATACTCTTTCGCTTTAAAAAATTCAAGTTCTTTTAATTGAGCTATGAATTGCAAATATGTACTCATCCTCAGTTAAATCTAATTTTTTTAGAATTTCTTGAAATGCTACCTTTTCGGATTGTTTCTTAAAGAAGTAGTGCATTACTTTCCTAATTTTTTTAAAATGTTCTCTTGCAATATTTACTCTTTCATCATCCACATTTTCTAAAGGCTCTAATAACATCGTTTTCGGCATAACTGGAATGGGATAATCAAATCGACATTTCATATGATTCTTTTTTCCCTTATTACAAGTATGAGTATGCTTATGTCCTTGTACTACCATAAATGGACTAGTCTTAATATATTGACACGTTGTAAATTTATCAATAAATTCAATACATTTTTCATGCGATTCAGAATCACTGCTATCATAATCAAGTGCATTTTTCAACCAAAAAAAACAATAAGCATGAGGGGAACCCCTTAATTGAAATTCGATTCTATAATAATTTTCATCAGGTTGACATTCTCCAAATGGATCTGCTTTTGATTTTAAATAATTACACGTGGCTCTAAACTTATAATCAAAATACATAGCGCTCGCGACTGGGTCTCGTCGTATGTAATCTGTTTCAGTATTGTCATCTAAATGAAACGCTTCTTCTAAAGTTAATATCTTATTATCAAGAACTTTTGCTAGCATTTGCATTAATTCTGGCCACCATCTTTAAGCACCTGACAAAGTAAAAAAAAGGTTGGCTTTCCTTCAGTTCGGATGAAATCCTTTGATAACTATACTGTTCGAAAAATCTGTGCGAGGTTTAATATACATGCGTGTGAAGCAAATATGCACTACGGCTACTGAGATTAACATACATTGGTATAGTGAATTTAATATACATCTGTATTAAATTTAGTATATAGGCCAGCATAGCAATGTGCGTGAAAACTCAACGTGCTTTAATTTCTTTAAATGTTATCAAATATTCTCAATGAAATTAATAATCTAGAATTCGTTGAATGAATTTTTATTTATTATGAAAGTGCAATGTACGGGTAAAAATTTTTCCTGATTTCGCTCTAAATGTTCAAAATTTAAATCGAAGACAGTTAATTGTAGGTTAGGTCTGTTATTTATTTGCTTAATTTAACTTTGCAACGTGAAATACAATTTTATTCCTGATTAACAGAAAGAAGGTATCGTGTTTTATTATTTACAATCGAAAATGACTGCTAAACTTATTTTCAATTTGTGAAAAAAGGAATTATCTGATTTTTCTCGAAAGTGATCAACATGAATGTATATGAAATTTAATATAGTCGCCCTTAATGGCGATTTCATATGCTTGATATATTGATTTTAATATACATGGGTATATTTAATTTTATATTATTTTTAACAATGTACCTGTTTTGCTGTTAACTGTTCGTTGGTTTTAATTAATTTCATAAATACATTAACTTTAGCTGATATATAGTCCTGAATTTTTTGATTTGCCAAATCTAAAATACGTTTAGCTTCACATGATCTTCTACCGCTACGTTTAATTTCGGATTTTATACGTGATGTTAACGATATTTTTGTTGTGAAATCATGACCAGAAAATATTCTTGGATTAGCCAATGCATCTTCATTTGGAGTGTTGAAAGGAATAGGCTTTTTGACTTTGGCCAGGAGCTATAATCTGAGTGACTTTAGCAGATTCTGCATTACGAGGGTGGATTGATAAGTTTCCGGCCTGACCAAGAAAAACAACGTTTTTAAGAATTTTTTTTTTTTATTTCTCAACATAATCTCCTCCAAGGC
>NC_046662.1:109560379-109585347 GCF_010883055.1 Belonocnema kinseyi | reverse complement strand
CAAGCTATCTAAGGATGGTACTATAGAACGCCACCTCAAGGTAGGCCTAGTGGCGCCATCTCTTGGTCAGACCGGAAACTTATCAATCCACCCTCGTATTATCGATAAGAAAAACTTCCTTTACTATATCCACTTCATTATCACTGATATTACTATTCGATTGGGAATCTATAGCATAAGTTATTTTTCCGTCTCCATCATGCAAGACTTTCAGTTTGTGAATATCAACTTCTTTTGCTTCTTTCTGTCTTCAATTTCTTTGTCTTCTTCCTCTACGATAAATTTTAATTTCTCATCGTAATTATTTTCATATTGTTCGAAAAAAGACTTATCTATTTTTATTTCATATTTTTTATACAGAGGGGACTCTAGTAAAATATTGAATGCTTTGCATATATTTGCAGGGCTAACTACTGCATTCATATAATCGGATTTGTGAGACAAATGCTTTTTGAATTTTCTCTGAATAATATCCAATTCATTAAATTTTCTTGGCAATACATCAATCATTTTTTGACTCCTACTTCAATAAACACAACGTTTCCTTTGAATGACAATTGTGAATTTAAAGCGTGAGGTTTTAAAGATCTAATTTGCTTATATACTGAAATGGGAGCTACCATGGCAGCCTCTAAGTTTGTTAACTTTTTTATACAATTAATTACATAGGGAAATTTTAGCCCATTGCTAGTCGTCAATTTAGGTATATTTCCCATTCTCATGTTCCTATCACATTTCTTACAAATCTTTTTAGTATATTTATTATTAATTATTTTTTTTAAAGACACCTCATCTGCTAATTTGGAATTACGCCTCGCTGTCGCTTAATTAACTACCGAATTACTAAACTACAAAGTTTCACAACACACACAAACATTATTTGGTGTCTCTTGTAGTTTTTTAAATAAATTTTAACTTTGCAATAGATGCAGAAACTTTTTTATTTCGTAAGTCTTTTATATAATTTTCCCTAAAGCGATACATATCATTTATTCTTAGGCGACGTTTTAAAATTTTATTTGTTTTTTTTCCATGGTCTTTAAATTCAGAATTTTCTCTTTTTCTTTTTATTGTATCCCTTTGATTTTCTTTTTCTTCTTTTTTAAAGTCAGGGTTCTTTCGTCTCCTTCCTTTAGATTTCTTTTGTTGCGCTCGTTCTTTTTCTTTCAATTCTTCATTTTCTCTTGTATTTCTTTTAGATGCTTTTTTCTGCTTTCGTTCTTTTTCTTTGAATTCTCCATTTTCTCTTGTATTTCTTTTAGATGTTTTTCACTGCTTTAGTTCTTTTTCTTTGAATTCTTAATTTTCTCTTGTATTTCTTTTCGAGTTTTTTTTGCTGCTTTCGTTCTTTTTCTTTGAATTCTTCATTTTCTCTTGTATTTCTTTGAGATTTTTTTTGCTGCTTTCATTCTTTTTCTTTGAATTCTTCATCTTCTCTTGTATATCTTTTAGATGTTTTGTGCTGCTTTCATTTTTTAATTTAAATTCTTCATTTCTTCTTGCATTTCTTTTAGACGTTTTTTGCTGCTTTCGTTCTTTTTTTTAAGTTCTCCATTTTCTCTTTTTGTTTTTTTGGCTATCTTTTGCTGCGCTCGTTCTTTTTCTTTGAATTCTTCATCTTATCTTAAATTTTCTACATAAGATCTTTCTTTATCTTTAACTTCTTCATTTTCTCTTTCAGTTTTTTTAGATGGTCTTTGTTGCGTTCGTTCTTTTTCTTTTAATTCTTAATCTTTTCTTAATTTTTCTACATAAAATCTTCCTTTTTCTTTAACTTCTTCATTTTCTCTTTTAGTTTTCTTAGATGGCTTTTGTTGCGCTTGTTCTTGATCTCTAAATTCTTTTCGAAAAGTTAGAGTATTTTAACCATATTTTCCAAGATTTAGAAATTGTATGTACGGTTTTTCGTATTATTCAAAAAAAAATTTATTCCAATGTCTTTTTTTCCTAATAAAAAATTACCAAATTTATAGTATTTGAAAATACAAAAAAAATGGAAATGAAAATCTCGAGCCAAACAATGCACGATATCAAAAAACCAAGAGAAGAAAGACGTTGATTTTGTAACATCCTATGAGATTCAAATAATAATTTTTTCAATTTTCATGAAAAAGCTAAAATTCAAATTTTGATCCCATAAAAAAATAATTAAAAATTCCATTTTGTGATGAAACTATGCAAGATTCAAAAAAAGATAAAAAGACTGAAATTGTGTATTTAAAAAAGATCTAAAACTTTATTTATGGTCACTTTCTTATGGGACACGAAGTTTTTGTTTTATTCGTAAAAAAATATTATTAAAATTGAAAGACTGAAGTTTTTTGACAGACGACACAAGCTACGAAAAAAATAAAAATGGTTTACCTAAAAATAAGCATATATATATATCTTTGGTGTCGGTCTGAGAAGGCGGCCGGATATTAACTCCCGTATATTACAACGCTGCTGAAGGTTGGTGACCTTCTCAGTATGAAAACAAAAACAGAAACCCAAGACGACTCTCTCTGTTCCAGTTCTGCCTCCCCCTCTCCCAAACCTCCCTTATTAACTGAAGTTTTGGTGGGACTGACGTTATAACTACAATCTCCACCATATGACGATTTGCTACTTAACTTTGACATGAATTCGACTCAGAAAATAAACTTATTGCGTAAAGGTGATAGATGGGCGTATAATCTAAACAATGAATATTACAAACCACAAAATAGCCTCGAAAAGGACTGGAACTTTAATTGACAAAAGGCATGCACACGGAAAATCTAAAGGTCATGATTCAGGCGACGAATAGAGACTGGGTGTTTGGAATTCTAGCGGGGTAAATGATCTCAAGGTAAAAGAATTCCGTAAAAATATCGACGTGAGGAAAATAGATATTTTATGTTTGCCAGAAACAAAAAAAAGGGATGCGAAACCAAAGACATAAAAAAAGGCGTGTTGAATGGCAGATTTGAAATATGGTCAGGAGTAGACAGTGAATCACATGGTAAACAAGGAGTAGGTCTGGTTTTTAATGAAAGAGCAAAGCAGCATCTCGGCGACCATGGTTTCGTATCTTCCAGACTGCTGTGGGCTAGAATGAAAGTAGGAATCAGAAGACTATTTATCATAGCATGCTACGAGCCAGTTGATAATGATTCCAGAGAAGTAAAAGACGGTATAGGCATAAAATGATCCAGATGTACACCTGGTCTAAAGGAAATAGTCGCAGTATAATTGTCAAAACAAAGATATAGAGGGCGCCTGGACAAAGTTACAGAATATCATTGTTTTATGTGCGATCGAAGTGTGTGGTACCGTAGTTGTAGGAAGAATCTCTGGTGATGCGTGGTGGAATGATGAAATTCAGGCTGCCTAAAAAGCAAAGAGAGAAGCGTACAGGAGAACTTTGAACATCGCGGGTCCTAGCAATGAGGAAGGAAATAGATGTAGAAATGATTATAGACACGAAAACACGATACTCAAACGATTAGTTAAGGAACGTAAAGATACAATTAGAGCAGAAGAAGAGACGAAAATACAAAACGACTTTGAAGGAAGCAAGAAACTGCTTTATAAAAAAATGAAAGGAAACAAAAGTACAGAGTTTGTCTAACCCTAGTTAGAAGAACATAAAAAGTCACAGAAACACGAGAGCCTGCATGAAGAAATGCATGCACATAAAAAAAGCTAGAGAAGTATGCCAGGACGCCTGAAACAAAAGATCTTGGCCACTAATGGACCCAAGTGGGGAACCTTACATAACGACTTTGTGAGGATCTTCACTTGGGGTGATTGCTAGAGAGATTGATCAGCAACCTGGGTCGGAGCAGTGTTGCGGAACGAACGTGTAATTTACATAAATAACACGAGAATTTTTGATCAATCTGAAAATTCTCTATCCCTTCCACACATTGCTCCTTTCCCCCATCGAGTGAGTCACGCCTACCCGGAAAGGAAAATGGCTTAATGGTTTGTATATAAGCTTAAAATTTGTTATATCATTTTTGATAGGATGTGTAGTTTCGGTTTTAATCGTAAAAAAATTTAATGAAAAATAACAAAGAAATTATATTTTTGGACAAGCGATACAAGTTATGAAAAAATCGAATAGATAAAAGTTGCTTGTCTGAAAAAGAGCATTCAATTTGTGATAAATAATCTTTTGATACGACGTGTAGTTTTTGTTTAAAAAAACATTAGAATTTTAAAAATTAAATTGTTTGCAAAATGGAACAAGACACTTAAAAAAATTGAGACACAGTTTGTTCAGTCAAAAAACATAGACAAATTTGTTAATAATAATTTTTAGATATGAGAAGTAGATTTTTTTTCACGCATGAAAAGTAAATTTCAAAGCAAAAAATCGAGTTAAATTTTTTGATCAAGGAAGTGGGAAGCGATTAAAGAGAAGATGATACATTTAATATAAGAGTAGTAAATATAATGGAGAATAATTCACATTTTCGACAAAATCGATTGCAAAGCACGAAAAATGTGATGAAAATGTTTTCGTTAAAGCTGAAGGAACTTTAAAAAGAGAATTTATAATCATCAAATTACAGTTGCGATGTTTTCACTTTTGCTCTTCAATTTAAAAAAGTCTGTGCACAAATGTGAGAGGAAACACCAAGACCGAGCGCATAGCACGAGAACCAACAGTCGCTCGCGATGGGCGCGCTCAAATTTGTGATAACTGCGAGCTGTGCGCACAACACGCGATGAGAATGTGTCCGCCCAGCGGAAAGATTTTTTGGCATAAATAATTGGTGTTATTTGTCGCTCAATATACTTTTTAAATCTGAATCAGTGAAATCTGGTTAGGTTAACTGCTAAAATTATACTGCCAATTGTAATCAGTGACGTTAATGAGTCAATGAAATTTCACTGATTCGCATCTATATGCGCTTCTTTCGGTGAGCACAATAAATACTCAAACAACAAATTCATTTATTAAATTGGCCTTTGGTACACTTTTTCAACGTCAGAAATTGAAGGTCAAGTTAATTACCCATGGGGTTTCACTCGAGCAATTTTTGGCGAGAAACATATTTAACGAGAAAAAGTCTCGTTCAATTGTCAAAACTATCGTCTCGGCTTGTGTCGTTTCTACGAGAGCATTACTTCAACCGAACGATGTTGATTACGTTTGAAACTTGTCAATTAACTTATTTTTTATTCTGCTTATGATAAATGAAAGTAAATGTGATTTTATTTATTTATTTCGTATTTTTCTTCCAATAGTTGACATTCAAAACGTCAAAATTCAAAAGAAGTAGAAGACAAGATGATCCGACACGATCAAAATTAATTCAGAATTTAAAAAATCAAATGAAAATTACAATTTTAAGTCGAAAAATGTATGGTATGTCAGACTGTAAAAGATACAAAAAAATAAAATAATTGAAAAATTAAAAAATTGTGCACGCAAAAATGATTTACAAATATCTTATCAATGATTTTTTGATGGGACGCGTAGTTTTTAGTTTATTCATAAAAAACTGCATTTTATGGACAAACGATACAAGCTGCCAAAAAGAGTGAATAAACAATATTGACTCACACAAGAAAGAGCTAATAATCGTTTCATGCAATGTGTGGTTTTTAGTTTTAATCATGAAAAATAATAGTTTTAAAAAAAATCGACAAAGTGCCCTGGCGGACCGAAGAAACCGAATGGAGCCTCTACAAAGTACCCGTAGAGACCCCATTGGGTCCCCATTCAGTTTCTTATTAAAAAACTTTCAAATAAAAAAACAGAAAAATCAACTTTTAAATTTTTGACATTCGGATTCTACATTCATATTCCCTACAGAAGGTCACGGAATGATCGCAATAGTTTTTTTTGCAACGTTAAAAAAGAAAATATATAAGAAATATAACGCCTGTTGACTGCTACACTTCAAACGCATCATCTGTAAGTAGCTGTCAACAGGTGTTATAGGTCTTTTATATTTTTTCAACTTTTTACCGCTGCAAAAAAAGTATTGCGATAACCGAATGGGGACCCAATTGAGTCTTTACGGTTACTTTGTAGAGGCTCTATTCGGCTCCTTCGGTCTACCAGGGTGAAATTTTACATAAAACCAATACCTTCGCATTAGGATGAGAATGTAATGACATACTTAAATCTTTAAAAAAACGACGCAAGGTGTGGAAAATGATGTGCAAAAAAATTGTATATTCAAAGAATATTTACAACTTTTATAGCAATCACTTTTTGATATAATGCGTCGTTTTTGTTTAAATCATAAAAAAGCAAATTAAAAATAATAGAGTCAAAGTTTTGGAGGAAAAACATAAGTTTCAGTACCCTACCGAAAGAAATCTCTGAGTTTTCTCTAGCGAAATAGCTTGGCCCATTTTAGTCGATAAGCAGAGTCGATTTGAAACAAAATAGTCTCGGAGATAGTTTGAGAGATTTGGGTCCTTTTAAAGATCCTTTTAGTGGTCCTGTTAAGAGTGGTGCGACGGTAATATAATGTTCCTTTTGTATTCGTCACGTACCGGACGGGCAGAGTTATTTACAGTAGTTGATCGTGGCTAATCCACTCTCCCTTTTTAAATTTCTCTTCAAATTATTAACACTTTTTTTAATTGATGAATTTTCTCATTATACTTATTTTTAATTAAAACTTATATACTGATATACAATTTTCTAGTTGAATTAAAAAATGTTGTCTTTTTTGGCGTATCTCATTCCATCTACGAGAAACGTTGTATTAATTCCAATTTTAAGCATTTAAAAAAAAAGTTAGGTATCTGAAATCATCGAAACCCGTAGATTCCGAATTATTATGTTTCAGGCTGTTAACTATGAAATTTAAAAAATTTACTTCTAAATTTTAATCCGGAAGCTTGAAAAGGACCCTTGAGTGTCGACTACTCTATTGATATAGCCTCTCTGCATGTTATTTATGATCAAATTCTTATTTCAATTTCAGACTCTCTGCTTGTTATTTATGATCGTACTGCTATTTCAATTCCGGAAAGGACATTTTAAAGCCTTTAAAAAATTTAAAAGGACTACCTGAACCTTAAAATGTATCTACCTGAGTGCCTGCGGAGAATTTCTCTGAGCTTCTCTGACCTAAAGAATTTTTAGTTTATACTCAGAGATTCTTTTCGGTAGGGTAGAATTTTATTTAGCACATTTTTTTCCTACATTTTATTTACAAATTTGCTTCGAATGACTTTTTTTAATGGCTATTTTTAGTTTAAATCGTAAACGATAACATTTAAAGTAAAAAAATAAAATATATGGAAAAACCTCACAAGTTGCAATACAATTTATAATAAGGAAATTGTTTTGCGCATATGGTGCATACTTTTTTTCAATTATATAAAAAAGAATGTGAATATATGTAATGTTTCAATACCAACGCAATGATATTTATACTTTATTTTTCGAGGTATATGATGAGAATGTATTCGTTACAGTTGAAGGAGCTTTAACAAAAAAGAATTCACAATCAGCAATGTATAGTTGTTAATCTTTTGTCAATGGACACATGGAGGAGAAACACAAAAACCGAGCGTGGTGCTTGAGACCAACACATGATCGAGCGCAAAATAAATATATCCATCGTGCGCGATTTTTAAAAATCTTTTTTCATTAGTTTAAAATGGTTTAAACATAGTTTTTTCCCCTATCAAGTCATGAAGAAGTTACATTTTAGTGTGATTGATAGGATAGTTAGAAATTTTTTAAAGTATGCCTGATGTTGGTGCCAAACCTTTTTAATTCCTCAATTCAATTGACTTATTTATTTATTTGTAATTTGTCATGGAAAGGAAGTAAAAACCATGAGTATTCAAATCAAACTGACGTATTACGTAACTTATAATGTAACACTTTATGTCTTCAGATACTACTCTAAATTTTTGAATAATTTGTATTTCTTCAAATAAGTTTTTTTTTTAAATGAGTTATGAATATAGTAAAAATTAAGGATTAACAAAATTGAATATTATTCTTACAATATGAAATGATGCTGACAAAATAAAATTTATATATGATTGAATAATGAAAGTACTTAATTATATGTTATAGAACTAATTAAATTTCTTTAAAAACTAAATTTCTTTTACCTTTTTTTATGAAAAGTGTAGAGTGGATCATATAATTGTTTCAGGAACTTTAAAATATCTTGAAAAAAAAACATTAATATTAAGAATGCCTCAATACCTCATTTATTAAAGAAAAAATTAATTTCTAAGACTAATCAATAAAAAAAAGTGTTCAATGAGTAATAATCACATAGATAATGAAAAATATGTTAAACTTAGCTTCCTGATAGATCTGAATGACGATGATATTAAATAATAAGCGACATGCACAAAAAAATGCATTAAACTTTCCTGAATTATTTCTATAGTCGGGGATAGGAGCGAATCTTGAACAAATGTCATAGATTTTGTATAAATTTCACAATTTAATGCAAAACAAATGTATAATAACTCTACAAGAGTTCTGTAATATAATATAAGATTTATAGAGTATAGACCTTAGTTCTACAAAGTGTAGCTGCAAGTCCCTTCTGTGGGAAGGTAGCGAAATTCCCCGCGTCCCTCGCCACCAGCCAAAGCGCTTGTTTAACGTTTAACGGTTTTAACGTGCGAAGTTTATTAGTGAGCAATATTGATAATAATATTGAATCGGATTGACGAAGGAGTTAGAGTAAGTATCTAAAAAAATATTTCATTCATATATGTGCAATTTAAATATATACATATAATGTAAAGCTGATTACACGCAGAATAATGGCTACAAAATAATCCATATTTTCATTTGGTTCAAACTATATTGATATCAGATGATTCATTTAAACTTGTTGTTAAAAAGCGACACGACTGCTTATAGCATACCAAGTATGCAAGCGGACCGAATCCATTTCAAATTATAAACAGGGACTTTAAATCACAGAATCACTCGAGGGCGATATATGCTGTTTTTTAGAGGAAATGAGACGATACGTATCTTTATGATTTCCAAATAGAATTTTTTTAAAAAGTTATGCGAATTTGAGTTTTGTGCATTGTTTTTAAAAAACCAGAATTTTATTTTTTAAACAAAATGGCAGCTGTTTTTTTTGAAAAAATGAAAAATCGGTTTTCCCCAAAAACCTACCTTTAAATTTTTTGTCAATACTTTTTTGAACTTTTACTATTATGGTGAAGATATCTTGTAAGTTAGATGCCTGCTGAATAACTTTTGTAGCCAGGAGAATTCTTTTTTGTTACAATCTAATTTTCTACTTTTTTTTGGAAACAATGATAGATACGAAAAAATGTTAAGATAAAAGTTTGGACGTCTGAAAAAGTTCTATGAAAAACTTCTTTTGTTCTTTGCGATAGTTTTCATAGTCGACAAACAAAAATCCAAAAACTACATTTTTAGAGGAAAAAGATTCTCCAGGCCTTAAAAATGGTTTAGCCCGCGTGATGCTGCTAAGATGCCTTTCTTTTGTTACTAAAAACTTAAAATAATATTTAGAAAAATAAGAAAGGTAGGGTTTTAAACAAATTCGTACGTTATTCTTTGGAAACAGACGTTGGTTACAGTTTACTTGTAACTACTATTAATAAGATCGCCGATGATTAAAAGTATATCCCAAAGAGTTGGATGTAACATGTATTTAAAATAAAAAATGGTTACTTCAAAATGTGATATTTTAAAACCAATGTATTTCTATATGACGAGTGGTAGATCACTCCAATATTCCTGATACATACACTAAATATTCCCATACAAGTATTCTTTCAATATTCTTAGATATTCTTGGTATCCTTGATATACTTTATAATTTCAAATATTTTTGATATTTCCAAATATTCCGAAATATGTCTAAATATTCACCAACATTCTGACATATTTCTCAATTTCCCTTCACGCTGTACAAGTTTTTAATGATTTCGAATTATTTCAAAGGATTTAAAAACATTTCAAGTAATTTCAAAAGAGTTTATGCATTATTGTGCAATTACAAAATATTTGCAAGTGTTTAAAAGGATTGTAATTAGTTTCAAAATAATTTAACTGTATTTAAACATTCTTTTTGATTAAAGAAGAAAAAAGTTTATAAATTAGATTGTAAGAAAAATTTGTTGTAAATTTCCTACACATGTATTGGAAGTAATTAATCCATACAAGTATGGAAATTTTCCAGACAAGGATGGAAATTTTCCCATACGTCTGGGTGGGAAAATTACCATAGATGGATCGGAGTTTTCCCATACGAAATGGATATTTTCCCATACTGAGATATGGGAGAATTTCCATACATGGATCGGAATTTTTCCATACGAGGATGGAAATTTTCCCATACGTCAGTATGAGAAAATTACCATACATGGATCTGTTTTCCCCATACAAAATGCAAATTTTCCCACACTGAGGTATGGGAAAAATTTTGCCCACAATCTGAATATTTAAAATGGGTAAATGAAAAAGAAAATTTCGATATTAAGATCAAATATAATTAAAATAAAACAATATTTACAGTGGAACATATAGCTTCTATAAAAATATACAAATTAACAGAAAATTAATGCTCAGAAATAAACTCAGCTTCCATTACTATGCGGTCCATCAATTTCTGGACTTGAGGATTTACTGTGTGGAGGTTCCTTTTATTCCTCCCTCTCTTGTGGCCCCCCTTAGGGCTGATTTTTTGGAATACCCAGCAAAAATTTAAAAAATAATTATTAGACTTGCAAATTATACAATATAGAATAATGAATTAAATGTCTTTTGACCTACTTCAGACAAATAAAAGGACCACGTTTATGTTCGAAATAATTTATTAACATTAGTCGGCGTTTCGAGAGTCCATATGCTCTCATAATCAACACATTCAGTCAAAATTTCTCACAATCATTTTAGAACCTCTTTCCATGCTCTCAAAGATTAGAATTTAGGAAATAGTACAATGAATTGTGATTTTATATTTAGTTTGAGTAATAATTTTTAAAAAAATATCTGAGAGAAAGTAAATATACAAAATTGTTTTAATTTTTTTCGTGCTCACTGTGTTCACACGGATTGAGATATCGTGTTTAAAATTTTACAGATTAAATAAAAAGCTCTCAAGAACATTTTTATACATCAATATCTCTATAATTTTAAAGAAGGTTTATTTATAAATTGATCAAATAGGATATTACTATTCGAGTTGTAGCACTTTGCAGATAATTTTTGTTTTGATGCGTTTCAGATTTTTCGATTCGCGTATATTGAGTACTGACACAAATTTTGGACATTCTGTATTACTTTCTAAATCCTGAATACGAGATCTCAACCTGACAAATCAAGAAATAAGTATCTGCACACGCGTAATTTATTCATCACGTGAATAAATTCGCGCAGGAAATTTTTGTGTAGAATGATTTTCATTTTTTGGTCCTCATTATGCCTACACGGTTTGAGATCTCGTGTTCAGGATTTAGAAAGTTATACAGAATGTCAAAAATTTGTACGAGTGCTCAATATACGCGTAGCAAAAAATCTGAAATGCATCAATACAAAAATGATCTGCAAAGTGCTACAACTCGAATGGTAATATCCTATTTTATCATTTTATAAATAAACTTTCTTTGAAATTATAAGAATAATGACGTATAAAAACGTTCTTTAGTGCTTTTTATTTAATCTTTTACATTTAAAATACAATATCTAAATCCGTTTAAACACAGAGAGCACAAAAAAGAATGAAAATAATTTTTCATATTTACTTTATCTCGGATAATTTTTTTCAAAATTATTACTCAAACAAAATATACAAACGCAATTTATTATCTCATTTCCTAAATTCCATATTTTGAGAGCGATATATCATTGCCTTTGGACGTGGTCAGCACAAAGAAAAAATGTTCATAACTGGGGACTGGTTTGGTCACCTAGTCGCCGAAAAGCATACCCTCCCGGTAATAAACGTTGAATCGAGAAAAATTAATATTTTCAGATTTCAGAGTAAAAGTAAAGATTATTCTATCATTTTGAATGCGCGATTTTTCCATCTGTCTAAAATGTCATTATAAGAATAGGATATCTCAAGTGCTGATTTATTTCTATTTCCATAGCGGCCGCTGCATAGGTTCCTATTTCCGAAAAGAGAACGTCTTTTCAATATGTGTAATTCCTTGTAATTGTCCCGACACATAACCTCACAGAGATGTCTTCTATTCCTCAAACGTGTTCATATTTTGAGATTATTTAATTCCTTCTAATAATTTCACAAAATATGTGTAATAAATTGTTTTAATTCCATTTCGTGGAATTTCAGTTTTGAAAATTTAATTTAATCTAATCAAATTTTTTTTAAAGAAAAATTAGTAGGTATGCATTAAAATCCAATATCATAGATTTATATGAAATATTAATGATATTAATATTATCGGTGTACTTTTAAAGATAAATTAAGTTTGGTTAAATTTTTTTTATTTCTGAAGTGGAAAATGTTTTTTGATTAACATTTAAACTATTTTCTTGAAAATTCGTGTTTTTGGTTCGAAAATGTGTCTTTTTAATTATAAATTTCAGCTTTCTTTAGCAAAAATGAAACTGTGGTTGAAAATTAATCTGTTTAGGTTGAGATTTAAGCAGTTTGATTGAAAATTCGTTTTTTTCTAATCAATTCGTCTGCTTTTAATATGTAATTAAAATCTTTTTTGGTTGAAATATCGACTATTATATTTTTTTACAAAAATTTTACTTTTTTGGTTAACCTAACACATTCATTTTCTAACAAATGCTTGAATTTTCAAATAAAAAAGACTAACCAAATAATAAAAGTTCAAACCAAAACATAACTTACTAATTTGATTCAAAATATAAATTTATGAGTTATTATTAAATTACTTACCTAAGCAGATGGCAAAATTTGAGGATAGAATTCAAAGTTTTAATAAACTACTTTCAAATACTTTTTTAGAATAAACAGCTAAACTATTATCACTATACATTCTTGCTCTTTAATGTATTCTGTAATAAATTGTCCCATTTTACTTTGATAAACTCCATTAAATTTTCCTTGTCCCAGTTTCAGTTTCTTTGGTGTACCACTTAAGGATATGCCACAAAATGCAAATAATTTAAATATTTTACCAATTTTTCAAAGAATACAGTAATTTTTCAAAGATATCAATGTTTTCAAAGAATATTAAAAAATTTCATAAAATTTTTAAAGATTTGAACAAACTTTACAGAGATTTTAAACGATTTATCAGATTTTAATACATTTTTATAATTTCACTGATGTCACAAAATTTCAAAAGATTTAACAATACTTCAAAATATTTGATAAATTTTTCTTAGATTTCATAAAGATTTAAAAAATAAAAATGGTTTAATTTCGAATTTTTTGAATTCATTTTTGGTAATTCTCACAGTATTTATTGAGTGAACCTCATTTTTTTATAAAGGAGGGATATATTTCATGAAAGTGTACGTATAGAATTTGTTTGGTCCTAATATAATAAAAATTGCAACAACAAAAAATCATATCTAAACCGATTTTTAAGAATCATAAGAAATTGAAAAAAATGTTTATTCGTATCCAGTCGCACTCAATATTCAGTCAAATACAGGCGCTATTTAGGACTATACACCCTTTAAATTTCATGAATCTAGTTCACTTGTTTTCAAGTTATTATAAAAAGACTATTGTCGAAGTATGTCGACACATGCGCTACACATACACACACCCGCACACCAACTTGAACATTTTTCAAAAACCTAACTTTCGGATTCCTGAGATCGAATTATGTCAATATATGTTAAAAAATGAAGTTTAAACACTTGTATTGTTTCGAACTTTCCTTTTTGACAAAGTAAAAATATTTAAACGTTTAAAAAATTTTACAAGCATTCCCAATTTTTTTTATAATTTTTACACTTTGAAAATCTAGCAATTGGTTTAAGGGCTGTTGGTTTATTTTAAATAAATTAAATGATGAGATTTTAAAGACTGCAAAGATTTTAGAAATACTTCATAAAGACTTTAAAATTTGTAATAGACTTCACAAAATGATTTTTTAAAGATTTCGATGATTTTACAAAAATTTAAAATCATTTCAAAGATTTAAAATTTTTCACAAATATTTGAAAAGATATCAATATATTTTATAAATATTCAAAAGGTGTTTAAATATTTTAAAAAATTTTCAAAGATTTAAGTGTTTTTATTGTTTTAATATAATTCTGTATTTAATCTAAGGCTTGTTGGATTATTTTGGACGAAGGAAAGAAATAGATTTTCAAATTTCATAGAAATGTTAGCAAGATTTTAGGAATTGAAAGATTTGTTTAAATATTTAAAAGACTGCAGGATAATTTCAAAGATTTTAGTGTTTTCAAAAAAGATTTCATAATTTCACGAAAATTTCAAAGCTTTCAAAAGAATTCAATAATCACAAAGATTTTAAATCATTTTAAACATTTTGATGGATTTTCGCAATTTTAATGATTTAATAAAAGTTTTAAAAGATTTTAAAACATTAAAAAATATTGAATGATTTATAAAGATACCAAAAAATTGTAATGGTGTAAAAGATTTTAGTAATTTCAAGGATTTTGAAAATTTTATAAGGGTTCCTAAACAATTAATAATTAGAAAATAGTTGAAATATTAAAAAATTTTCATTATTTTTCGATGTTGATAATCCTATAATTGGTCTAAAGATTTTTGGATTAGGTTAAATAAATTAAACAATGAGATTTCAAAGATTTTACAAAGATTTGAAAATATCTCACGATATTTAATAAAGATATAAAAAATGTTAAAATTAATTTTTTCTAAAAAATATCTACTAAGGCTTTTTCTTATGATTTCTTTCCAGCAATCTGATTGTTTCAGTTTCGATTTCTAGTCGAGTACAATAAATAGATTTTTTTTCAAAAAATCTAGTCAGAAATTACGTAAAGTATTTTCTATTATTTGAAGACGATAGATTTAATTTCTAATTTCCCGGATTGTAAAATGACATCTACACTAATTGACGGTATTCTTTGGTATGGTAATGCTAATGATATTAATGGCACACCTTTGATGTTAATATAGATCCCTTTAAATTACTTGTATTAAAAATTGTTTGAATATTTTCATGTTTTTAAAAAGATTTAAAATCTAACGATTTCGAATATTTTATATAATTTTAAAAATTTTAATGATTTCAAAAATTTTAATCATATTAAAGATTTGACAAGGAATTATAAACACTTCATAAATTTAAAAAAAGTTAAATATTAAAAATATTTCACAAAAATGTTTAATTTGTGTTATTTTTATATTTTGTTAATCCTATGAATGGGGTTAAGATTGGTGGATTAGTTTAGATACTTTGAATGATGATATTTCACAAATTTTGTAGAGATTTTAAAAATATTTCATAAAGATGAGAAAAATTTTAAGATTCAACATCTTTTATTTAAAAATTGTAAAAGATTTCAGACAGATTTTACATGTTTGCAATTAATTTTTAAACAATTCAAGTATTTCGAAAAATTCTATAAAGATTTGAAATATTCTATAACGTTTTGAAAAGATTTTAATATATTTGATAGATTTGAAAAATGTTTTAATGTTTAAAATATTTCAAAGAATTTAATTATTTCAAGATTTAATTCAAAGATTAAATTTTTATAAAAGATTTAGAAATATTTAACAATGTTTTACAAAGTTTTCTTAGGTTTCATAAAAATTTTAAAAGTTGTAAACAAATTTATAAATATTCCACAGGTTTGAAAAGACTTTAGAAAGGTTTCACAAATATTTTTAAATTATGCATGGATATTTTGAAAAAAATTTTATATTTCAAATATTTAACAAACTTTTTGTAGATATAAAATATTTCAAGAAATTTACAATTCTGTAATTGTTCCAAGGATTCTTAGATGACACTTTAAAAAGTTCTATGTAATTTTACCACAAAGATCGTAGAACATACAGATATCAGTGATTACTGTGGGAATTAATTTACCAAAATTAGATAAAAAAAAGTCATAACCTCAAAAATTATGTTTCTATCGCGAGCATGGCGAGCGCGCGAACAAATTTGTTCAAGTAAAAGACATTGTATTACGATTTCAATACTAAAATATTCAAGTGCCGCTAAGTCAGAATGTTGTTTGGAGGTTATATATGACAAAGATATTATAAACGTAGATGCGGTGCGGGCTTAGTTACCCGCGATAAATATAGACGGCGCGTCCGGCGAAAATTGCCAGTTCCCCTCTACCCACCGCTGCCTGGCTATATAGCACCAATTTACAACAGCCACTTGGAGCGCTGTAAGCAACTCTCAGTATGCCCCTCGAGGCACTAATGGTTACTTAGCTCGGACAAGAACCATTTGGATTGAAAGTAAATTGTCAGCTAAAACATTTTTACATTAATAAGTTATAACTTTGCAAAACATGGTTATTTTAATAAATACCACAAATAAAAGTCGACGAATTATTTATATTACGGTTTCATATATTTCCCAATATTTCTAAAATTATTACTCATATTTTTCATTCTATAGATTGTCTATATAAAGTTCTTTAATATTATTTATTTTTTATTTTTATTGTTGTGGCCTGCAATTCCTATGGATTTTTTTAGACTTTTATAAAAATATAATTATAATTCCAAGTGATATGAAAATTGTTCTTTTGTTTTTAAATGTTAAGACGGCAGTTCCAAGCCAGATTACGTTTCGCATTGGCTAACAAAATTAGACGATCAGAATTTCACTGTCATATTCATAAGAAATATCATGTTCCATAAAATATATTTTAAAATAAACTTTAAATTATTATAATTACTACAGCTTACTCGAAATATATATAATTCAAATTATTTTTTAAGTTTTTCAGAACTTTTTAATATATTTATAATGATTCCCAGTTTGTCGTAAAATTTATGTAAAATTCTGCAAAAAAATGCTTCAAAATCTTCCAAATTTTTTTACAATATCATAAATCTTTTAAAATTTTTGAAATATTTTCGACACTGTAAACTTCCCGAAATTATAAAATTCTGAAACCTGAAAATCCCGAATTCCCGAATTGCAGAAATTGAAAAAACAGTTTTGTGGTCAATATTATTTACTACAAATACAATAATAAAATATTTTTATTATAGAAATTTTGTTTAATGTTTAATTTTGATAAATTACTGTTTTAATTAAAAATAACAATAATTGTATAAAATGTGATACAAGCATAAATTTAAAAACACGTGAGCTTCAATTGAGTCAAACTTTACAGGATTCAATTCAGACTAATTTAACGCGACTCTTATTTTCATTTTTTAAAGTCATAATTTAATTTTTGCGAGAGTTTTGTGCAATGTACAAAAATACAATGCACATTTTCAAATATCGTTTTTTATTCAAAAATACATTTGTTCAATTATATTTATTTTAAATTCTAACGATAATTTTTAGAAACTTTAAATATTAAAAAAGTTGTTTCTTTGGTATAAGTATTTTATTATTTTATTTTAAAAAATATTTGTTTAATTATTTTTTAATTGTTCAAATTAGGGAGTTGTCTAGCCCGGATATTGTGTAATTCGGAAATTTTCTGTCAGCAATTCTCAAATTCTGTAAGATTGTAAATTGTCGAGAATTTTCCAATTCGGAACTTTTATATTTCGACAATGTTATAATTTCGGAATTTTTTTTGCAGTGATGTCGGAATTTTACTTTTCGGAAAAAGCGACTGAAAAATCCCGAAAAATAAAAAAATTCCCGATACTGTAAAATTCGTAAATTGAAAGATAACCAAAGAATAAAATTCCCGAAATTATAAAAGTCGAATTGGAGAATTCACGAAAAATAAAATAAATAAATTTCCGGACAATAAGATATTACCGAATTTGAAAAATCCCTGAAGGAAATGGCTGAATTATAAAATATCCGAACTAGAAAATTCATGAATTCAAACAATTAAAAAAATTGTTTATTAAATATTATTTATTTATTGAAATTACAATAAACGAATATATATTTCTGTATGAAAAATTTTGTTTGAAAATGTGCATAGTATTTGAAAAAAAAATATTTAAAAGTTCTGAAAAATCGAATTCTTTATTAATAAAAAAATAATAAAAATAAATTTTGATATAAATCGTTGTTCAATTAAATCTTGCAAAATTTGTTTCAAAAATGTTCTTATGTAGGTACGAAGAAAATTTAGGCAGAACATTTTTTCTTTTAAAACGCACGTGTTTTTTTAATGTACTTTTTAATAGAATTTTTATAAAATTATTATTTAGTTGCCGGAGATTTCTTTTTTGCTTTTCCTGTTCTTTAAGAATCAAAATGACATACTTTTACCTTGGAAATACAGATAAAAAAATAAAACAATTATAATTGTAACATTCAAAGTTTAGATCTAGAACAGATCTAGAATCATCTTGTAAAATCAATCACTGTTAAATTTTTAATACTCGAACTGCAGTTCAATTTTCAAATTTACTTTCTTTTCCCGATTTGTCCCGGTTGCGAGTATAGCTCAATATTTAGAACAAATTTCATTTTTTTGAAATAGTAATTTTTCGGTTCTAACTTACGGGACAATCATTTTATTCTTTGAAAGATTTTTTACAAATCTTGTTGATAATTTTTACTTTCTCATCCAAAATGAGAAGGTATTAGTGTTTTATAAAAAAATGACTTTTTCGGATTTTATCAAATGTCGACGTTTTGAGGCCCCTTGAGTCAGAAAAACAAGTTTTTACGTCGGGGTCTTTTTGTCTGTCCGGTGTCGTCGTTGTCGTCTGTATACCGGATAACTTTCGAAAGACTGGTCGGATTGAATTGGACTTTGACAACTTTTTTTGATAAAATCAAACTTACCAAAGTTAAAGGATTTTCAAAATTCAAAAAACCAAACGAAGATGGCCATTTGACGCAAAAAAAGCTTGATATGGAAAAAATTCAAGAGGCGAAAAACGCTACTTTTTCAAGGCCCCATGATTATTTTATCACATTCTGATCCATAATGAGAAGAGTTTTATGCGAAAAATGACTTCCACGAATTTCATGAAATTTCGACGTTTTGAGGCTCCTTGAGTCAGAAAAACAAGTTTTTACGTCGGTATATGTGTGTCTCTCTGGCGTCTACGTCGTCGTTGTTATTGATGTTGTGGTTGTCTGTATATTGGATAACTTTCGAAAAAATAGTCGGAATGGATTGTGCTTTGACACCCAGTTTTTTCATTTAAAGCATTGTATGTAAAAATTGTACTATTTTTATTTTTATAAAAAATATTTTTCTTCAGTTAAATTGTTACAATAAAAGTGTTTCGGAGAGATTTTTGAAAAATCTTTCGGGGAATAAAGTTAGTATTTATAGGTTGACAAAGGTTTGTTTTCTTTACCTAATTTGGCTTTCGTCTAAATTTTTCAAGTTTTTTTTTACTATAGTACAATTTACGTTTGTATCTCGGGCGAAGAAATCCATTCTACTCGTATTGTTTGACCAATATTCTTTGTAAGTCAATATTTTTCATAGAAAATTACCCCGAGTGACCTTTAATTATAATTTTATAAACGTGAAAAAAACACATTTCAATGTTTTCTATGAAAAACACAATCCCTGAGTGACAGAACAAAATCGGAAACAATAAGAGTCAATTTATTCAGGAACAAGATTTTTGAACAAAAATGACCGTGAGTGAACCTTTAACATATATTTGTTAATTTTTACAAAAATCAGGCGTTATTTTCTTGACACAAAAAATAATAATAATTTGTGGGGGTGACAAATGATCTAAAATTAATAAAACTTGAAGTTGTACGATTTTAATTTGTAACTAAATAATTTGAAATGTTTCAATCTAAAATTATCAAACACTTTCCATAAAAAAATTCTGATGACATATTTTAATAGTTTTAAATTTGAAATTATGAGATTATCTTTAACTTTGTAATATCAAACATTTCCATGCACATTTTTAAAATTAATACTGTAGGAAAAAATCAACAAGGTCGAGTGCCGAAATTATAATTAGAGGAACTTTTCTGTAATTCTATGGGGACGGCTGAAATATCCCGAAAAATATAATTCCCGACTCGGTAAAACTCTCTGTCCCGAATAATAAAATTTCAAAACTAATAAAATTCCTAAACAATTTATACTATTAATGAATTTGAAAATTCCTAAATAATAAAACGCCCCAAATAAAATTGTTTCTCAATCAATATTAATTATTTGTTAAAAACACGATAGTAAAATATTTGTATCAATATGTTTTTGTTCAATATTTCAAATGTAAAAAATTATTTGTTTCAATTTAAAATTAAAATTATACAAAAATTTTACCGGCAAATTAATATAAAAAACACGTGTTTTTTAATCAACATTTCGATTTTTCGGAAGAACTTTTGTGATTTAGAAAATACTATATACATTTTCAACCAAAATATATTATCCAGAAATATATTTTGTTTTAATTATTTTAAATTTAAACAATAATGTTTAAGCACTTCAAACATTTAAAAAGTTGTTACTTTGGTATAAATATTCGATTATTTCAATTAAAAAAAAATATTTGTCAAAGAAAAATGTTTCAGCAATTGTTCATCTCGAATTTTCTTTCTATAATAGTTTTTTTTTAAATTAAAAATATGATTTTTCAAGAAATTTTTTTTTTAATTAAAAAAAAAGACTGTACCGAAAACCTGGATCAGGCTTCAGATCTGAACAAATGCAGTGATATGCATACATGTCAAACTTTTCTAACCTTAAAAAATCTTTCTACTGCTTTATCGTCATATTTTACGAAGAATGAGAAAACAAGAATTCGACTTCGTAGTACGGTGAGGGCAGCACCTCGATAGGGCAGAAAATTGTAATGTCCTATATATATAATTCCCCACTCTGACGCCCCGTACCGCATCTACGTTTATAATATCTTTGTATATGATAATTAGCCCCCTGTCTCAACCGTGTATGTGTATGGCGTAGTAGTTTTCTTAAGATCCGGAGGGGAAATGTGAGTGAAACTAATCCAACATATAGCGCTACAAAAAGTAGGTCTGACTTTTTCATTGCATTGCATTTAGAAAAAGCAAAAATAATAAAAAACTTGATGCTGTTTGCAAATAAGCAAAAAATACATATATATACGAAAAAATAGGAGCAACTATTACTAATTATTTAAAAATAGAACACGTCATAAGAATATGTACTTTAATATGAATAAAATTTAATTTTCAAATACATTTTGAAAGCAGTTCGAAATTCGTATTTCAATGGTTTATTTTACTGATATTATTCTTTTGATTATTTGTTCTAGTTAAAAAAATTATTTATTGTTAAAATCATTAACGGATCTAATAAAAAAATTAACAGTATTTAATTTCTCAATGAGAAAAAAATTTTTAAAATATACATGATCAGAAGAAGTAATACAAAATATATCAGTTATATCCAATATAAATATAATAATAATTGAAATATGTAAGACTACAACTTCAGTTGCAAAATGAAGAATCTTTCTACCTTTAAAATCTTAACAATTTCGAGTTTTGAAGGAAATATTTTAAAAAAGTAATGGTAATTTTAATTAAAATGTTTGGAGGGAATTATTTGGTGAAAAGTCAATGACAAGTCTGATAAATGAGAAAATGGATTTAATATTATTTAATATGATGTATATATTTGTTTAAATTGAACCGAACATCATATATAGAAATAGTCTTATTATCGTAAAAAAATTTTGTTTTTGCTAAAAATGCTTCACATTATTATACTAATGACATTTAATAACAAAAATAATTTAATATAAGATAATTTCCTTCAGTGGCCAGAACGACTTCAGGTATTCCTTAAAATAATAAATATTTCATAACATTAGATAAAATATAACAATTTAAATTTTTCTAAACAAATTAGATAAACAGATTCGAAATTTTGGCCCTTTGGCATGAAAGTTTTTTGTTTGCACTGAAAATGTTTTAAGTTATCGGACGAAGGACTGCTAGTCACCAACATATTAGAAAAGTTAACAATAACCACTGTTATTAACAATTCTTGTGAAAAAATATTTAAACTTAAGGTTTTATCAAATTTAAATTTTCTTTGAAAGCCAAGTCGGTGGGTTATTGTCAAAAGATTTTGTATTGAGTGAATCTTAGCATGCAGTGTTATAATTCTTTTTCAGTCTATTAAGATTGAAAAACCGACTTGTTATATTCTACTAAATGTTATCGAAGATACATTTTTTTAGGGATATCCGGAGCCATTTTAGCAACTAAAGAAAATAAAATTTTTGATAAAACGTTACCTTTGAATATTTTGTCACAAGAATTATTTATAACAATGGATATTGTTAACTTCTCAAATATTTGTGTGACTAGCAGTCATTCGTCCAACAGTTTAAAACATTTTCAGTGCAGAAAAAAATTTCTATGCGAAAGGACCAAAAATTTGAACTTCTTTATCTAATTTGTTTACAAAAATTTAAATTGTTATATTTTATCAAACATTATTAAATCTTTATTATTTTAAGGATTACTTGAAGTCGTTCTTACCATTGAAGGAAATTATAATCTAAAGAATTTCCAATTCTAATATTTTGCCACAAAAATTGTTTATCACAATGGTTATTATAAACTTTTAAAGTATTTTTATTATTAAATGTCATTCCTACATTAATGTGAAGCATTTTTAGCCAAATATTTCTTTTACCGATAATAAGATTATTGGTCAATTTGTTCATAAAATTAGTTTATAACAAATAAATGGATTAATAAGCACATTATTTGTATTCTGAGAGTTTCTAAACATTTGTTTAAGACAATATAAAGTTTTCCTGATCAGTTATTAAAGCGTAAAAAATTGTTATATAAAAAAATTAGGTTTTCCATGCTTTGAGTGGAAAAATTATTAATCAAAAAATAGAGGAGACAAAAGTTTGTAAAGTCAAGATCTATAGAATTTAATAATCTTTAATTTAAAACAACAAATTCAAAATCGCAAAAAATTGAAGGCTTTGAACATTTTTGACAGACAAAAGTGCATTTCCTCCAATTGTGCGTCATGAGTACAGTCTCGGTGGCCCATGCGGTGAACACTAGCCTAGCAAGGGAGTTGTTCATCTCCGGAGAATCGTGGGACCGGTACCTCTAGAGAAAAAGTTTTTCTCTAAGGACTTAAGGCTGTTGCTCTTGGTGGTTCGGAACCCACCATAAACTGTAGGACCCCTTCCGCCACCAAGTAAGTGTGTGGAGGGTGTGTAAAGGAATAGAGAAGGTGAAAGAAAAATGTAAACCCTTAGGGGACACATTAGAAGCTTCCACTCAATAGCTTATAGTCTGTTTATTTTAGAAATGAGGTTGGCAATAATATAATTAACAATTTAATTCAAAATCTCCCTTCAACTTAAATTATTAAATAAAATTATTAGGGGTTGTATTCAGCGAGAAAGAAGCTTTTAAGATTAAACAATAAATAAATTATTGAACCGCATAAATGTATATATGACGTTCGGTTCAATTTAATTAAATATATACATTATATTGAATAATATTATATCCATTTTCTCATTTATCAGTCTTGTCAATGACTTTTCACCAAATTATTCCTTCAAAACATTTTAATTCAAATTAATATTACTGTTTAAAAATATTTCTTTCAAAAATTGAAATTGTTAAGATTTTAAAGGTACAAAGATTCTTTATATTGCCACTCAATTTGTAGTCTTACATATTTTAATTATTATTATATTTATATTGGATATAAGTGATATATTTTTTATTAATTCTTCTGATCGTGTATATGTTTTAAATAATTTTTTCATTAGCTACGTTGATAATTTTAACAATAAATAATTTGTTTAACTACAACAAATAATAAAATCAATAATATCAGCAAAATAAATCGTAGAAATATGAATTTCGAACTGCTTTCAAAATGTATCTTAAAATTAAATTTTATACGTATTAAACTACATATTTTTATGACTTTTTCTTTTTTTAAATAATTTGTAATAGTTACTCTTATTTTCTCATATATATATTTTTTGTTTATTTGCAAACAGCATCAAGTTTTTAATTATTTTTGCTATTTTTTTAATGCAGTTCAATGAAGAAGACAGAGCTACTGTTGGTGACGCCATCTGCTAGATTAGTTTGACTGACAATTCCCCTCCAGATCGTAAAAAAACAGAAAAGTGGGGGCGATGCATGGGGCTGATGATAATATAATAAAAGTAGAATAAATCTAAAAAATGGACGCGGAACGCCATCAAGTGTTCAACTGCGTAATCACGATGTTGCTGAAACTTTACGGCGCTGTTTTGAATGAATTATGGTGCTTATATACCTTTCCGGCTGTGGTCAAGTTCGGGGTTTGTCCCATAAGAGTGAGAAAAATAAAGAGCACTTTTGGTCCAATTTTTTGCCCATTATCTTCTTCTCTATTTTCGAACAAAAACTGAACTTTCCCATAGCCGGAATGGTATGTAAGCACCAATAAACTCTGCGTGTGAAATTACATTAATTTTTGGAAAATTCGCATAAATATCCTAAAACTACATTTTTATTTCCGTTACATTTTAGTGTAAAATGGCCACAACAATCACTGATATTTTTATGTCGGATGATTATCGTGGGGAAATTATACATTCATTGTAAATTGTAACCTTAAAACAGATGATAAATTATATAAACAGTTACTGAGCTTATTCTTTACACAAAACGTTGATAGAGTTGCACAAATTCTATTCGTTAGTTTTAATATTCTCCCGTGTTTAGTTTAATCGCTTTTTCCCTAGAAAAATGGCAGCATTTCTATTGGTGGATTTCGAATAGTTGACAGTAGTATCGCTAGGTGGCGGGATAACTTAACGCATTTCTGCTGTTTCTTTAAGAACAGTGTTACGTCCTACCTTTCAGATCCACTGAATAATATAAAGAATTATTCTTTGATTGGTGGATTCCTTTTCTAGTCGTAAGGTTCGCTGCTGACTGGCGTTGATTTGAAAATCAACTACCGC
>NC_046662.1:109556572-109560279 GCF_010883055.1 Belonocnema kinseyi | reverse complement strand
TATATTTAAGGACGATGTAAAAAATAACATTAGTCACTTTTTATTCAAAACATTAATTCGTGGGTTAATCACAGTTCATTTCACGTCTATACCTATTTTTGTATTATCTTGAAGTCTTACAAATATTTTTAATGATTTGTTTACAATTTATAAATTTATAAAGACTCCGAGAACTTTGCAAGAGATTACAATAATTTGAAGAAATTTTCGAGATATCTGGATTAGGAAAATATCGAGGTATGTCTATGTTTAATCAAAAGTGAAATATTGTTTATTATATCAAAAATAGGCTTGGTCAAAGTTACCCCACTTTTGAAGAATTATTAGATTCAATTTTTCATGCAGAAAGTGACTCCTAAAAGTATATATCATTCGAATCAGAATTTCAAGAAACGCCCAAATCCGTTGAACGTCAGAGTAGTATTTTTATTATAATTTGTGGGAACTTAAAAATTCGTTCATTTCACTGGTTTTGCCAATCGCACGGAACACTGTCTAATTGTCTTGACATTCAACACAGAAAGATTCAGCCGTTACCCTATGACTTATTTTAATAATTTTTTTTGTACAACTTCGAATGAGTAAATAAACACCTTCTCCCCGGGACTACACCTGGAGATGCCACATTTCGTGATCAGTGTATTCTCAACAATCAGGAAAATAGTGGCAGAATCGTTACCTAATAACTCGCCAAAAACGGCCTCGGCTCTCCGACTAACTTGAACAAAGAGTTTATAGATAAAACTTTTATATTAACTTTGTGTAACTTCTTTGTATGGACATGAGGGTTCTAAGGCAAATAAGCTACTACTGCTACTACTACAAAATTAAATCAGATCATGTCAAATAACTTTCGTTTAAAATGCCCACATGCCACGATGCAAAAATGGCAAACCTTCTTTTTCCACATATTTATGTGACTGATAAAAAAGGGATGAAAAAGTTTAAAACAATTCAGAATTATTAAAAATAATGTAACACATTTATAATATTTAAAAAAGTAATTATGAAGGAACTTACTTGTTCCATATAAATAGAAAAAACAGTTTCCTTCTCATTAGATATTATTGGATCCGCTAATCCACCAAAGTTTATGCCCGTATTTTCCGGATCTTCGTTATGAATTGCCTATAATGTATACTATATTAGTTTTAAATCCGAACTATTTAAGTTTTAAGACATAAAAAATACCAACACATCATTTGAAAATTTTGTTATCCTTCTGTTGTAGGCATTTCCCCAAAATATATATTTAAATTGTGAAATTTTGTAAGGAAAAGATATTTTATGAGCACCACCGATAATAAAATTAAGATAAGTCTATCTCGATGTAATTCTTATTACCACCTTTAGAACTAAATTATAAATTTTTATTATTCTTATATCATTTAGTCATTTAGCATAATTCACTAGGTGGAGAAAACAGTAATGCGAAGAAGGGAGTATAGATATTTTTTAGATTGATCTGCAATTCTCGTATTATGTACTTAAGTAATTGAAATCCACAAAATGTTTGGTAAATATTTCAAATATTAAATTTTTTAATACCTATGCATGATTCTAAAATCTTTGTAAAATCTCTGAAATTATTACAATTTTTCAGATAATTGCAAATCTTTAAAATCTTAAGATATTATTAAAATCTTTATGAAGTCTGTGGAAACTATTTCAATTGCAATTACCTTTGAATTCTCAAAATATTTGTTAAGTATTTTATACATCAATTTTTTTTTTCATATCTATAAATAATTTTAAAATTTTTATAAAATCCTTGAAATGATTAAAATCGTTGAGATCATTTAAAATCTTTAGAATCTTTAAAAATCATTAAAATCTTTGATAAATCTGTGGGAATTTTTTTAAACTTCGTGAAATTTTAGAAATGTTTACAAAATTTTTGAATATTTGTGAAACCTTCTTTTAATCTTTAAAAACTTGTGAATTCTTTTCTTAATCTTTCGTTATTTTTTTACAAAAGCTAAGAAAATTTGGTAAAATCTTTCGAAATCTTTCAAATTCTGGCGCAATTTTTCATGAGTATTTTAATCTTTGAAATATTTTCATAATCTTTAAGATCTATGTAAAATTTTAGAATTGCTGAAATGTTTCTAACATTTTTATAAAATCTATTTATTTCATTGATTTCAAACAATCCAATAGTTCACAGACCAACAACAGAATTGTTGAAATAATAAAATAACTTCATTCTTTTTAAAAGCTTTAAAATATTTAAACATTATCAAAATGTTTATAAAATATGTTCGAAACTTTCTCAAATCGTTGCAAATACTTAAAAAGCTTTTACAATTTTTGAAATCTTATAAATTTTAGTGGAATCATTCAAATAATAATAATGTATTAACTTTTTTATTTATTAAAAATTCTTATAATTACTGAATTCTTGTAAAACCTTTAACATCGTTATAAAATTCTTGTACATTTAAAATGAAAACACTTAAAACTTTTCGAAATTCATGAAATCATTGAATTTCATTTATCTAATTCATCTCAAATACTTCAATAATCCTTAAATCAAATACAAAATTATCAAAATAATTAAATAATTGCAATCTCTTTGAAAACTTTTAAATATAGAAACATTTTTTTAAGCTTTTATAAAATATATTGAAGTATTTTTAAATCTTTGTGAAATCTTTGAAAACTTTTTTTTTAATACTTAGACTACTTTAATTAATTAAAATCTCCTAAAATTGTTTTAATTTTTGTAATATCATTGAAGTCTTTCTAAAATCTTTGAAATATTTTTAAAACCTTTTAAAACATTTAAAATCTATTACATTTTTTAAAAATTTAGTCTTTATAAAATATTCCTGAAGCCTTATCAAAGTTTTTCAAATCTCATTGCTTACATTATTTAACCTAAGCTAAAAATCCTCAGAGGAATCACAGAATTATCAAAATCTAAAATAAACGACATTTCTTGTGTATTTGTAAAAACTTTTAAATATTGAAATTTTTTTAAATTCATAAAACGTTTGGAAATCCTTTTAAAATCTTTAAAAGATTCGAAATCTTTGCGAAATTTTATGAAATGTTTAAAATCTTACTCAAATATTTATGAAATTATATGAAATAATTACAAACAGGCATGGATTTAATATAGGGTGTTACCGAGCCATGGCCCATGGTGGCAAATTTTGACGTAAAGGAAATTTTTATAAAGAAAATGATACAAAAAAGGCGGCATTTTACGAATAGCCGGGGGCGGCGAATTCCCAATTCCGAGCCTGATTACAAATGATCATCATTATTATAGTAATTGTTTCTACCAAACTAGTTTGCATTTATTTTTAATATTTGTGAAATATTATTAAATTATAATAGAAAAAACAAATCTAACGAATATGTCTTCTTCTAATCCTCAACTTAGTATATCACCACACTACTATATACAAACATAATAAGTCGTCTCAATAAAATTGGTTTATTTCAAAATAATAGAAAATTGTAACTCACCTCTGTAAGATTTTCTAGCTCTGCATCAAAGCTTATGTTGATCGATCAATTTCTTCTTCTTCTTTATTCTTTATTTTTGGCTTAACCGGCAAAATGTAACTGACGATTTTCCGTTAATCATAAACTGTTGTGACGGCTTGCGTATTGCCGTCGATTAAACTCGTTGATTTTATAATCTCAGTCGATAAAGAAGAAACTTTCTTTATCTTTGGATACGAGTTAATTTAAAT
>NC_046662.1:109553372-109556472 GCF_010883055.1 Belonocnema kinseyi | reverse complement strand
TTGACTGTTTCAACTGATAATCAGCTCGTTCACCTGACGCACGCCAATTTATGCCCGATTGAATTAAATATGATTATTTCAAACTGCACATTTCGTTTGTTAAAATGTACTAAGGACATTTTTGGAGGTACCTTTTTGAACCACCCTTTTATGTATACTTTTATGTATGGAAACATCCGCCGGCGGTTCGCCAGTACCGAACCAGTACAATGTAGCATTGTGAAGCGTTACCAGTCAGTACTGGCCGCGTATAGATGCCCAGTACTGTGACTCTGGCAATATGTACCAGGCCAGCACTGCTAGCACAATTTTTAATAATTAACATTGATATTAAAAACATACTTAGTCAAAGTTACCCTACTTTTGAAGAATAGTTTCACGGTTTGTATAGATTATTTAACAATAAAAAATAAGATTCTTATATTAAAAACGACTTTTTCTAGTAGAATGAGAAATTGAGCCTCCCGCGATCAAAACGGGATACGCTTGAAATGCTTTGGTTTCATTGGCCTCTTGGTTAATCTCATTCTTGATTTTTTCAAGTCGGATTTTCAATTTTTTTAAAGAATATCTCAATTGAAAGAAATTGAAAATCCGACTTGAAAAAATCAGGAACGAGAATAACCAAAAGATGAACTGAAACCAAGGCATTTCGAGCGTGTCCCGTTTTGATCGCGGGAGGCTCAATTGCAATCCAAATTTGTATTTGTTATCAAGTATATTTCGAATTATCTTCATCATATGTTTCGATCAGACGAAAATTGAAAAAGAGCATTTTCAACGTCTCGAACTTTATTTCGACTCCTTACGGTTATTTAATGAAAAGCTATTGTTAACAATTATTAGTTGAGCGGTGTGTTTGAATTCGTAAAAGAGTCAGGAACCCGGTAATAAGCGTTAAATTCAGAAAAATTACGAATTTGTATTTCTATGAATACGCGATTTTTCCTCTGTCTAAAAATCCCCCAATCTCTAAATCGACTTAGTAAAATTTAACGAAAGCATTTATTTATCATATGCTTTATTATTAAATCTTTCCATAACTTATAAATTCGAAAATTATTCAAAGTTATATTTATTTACATTTCAATAATTTATTTAAACGTCTTGAAAAATTTATCAAAGAAATCCATTTAAATGGCCTTATAAACAATGTATTTTTCATGAGCCTAGCCCCCCCTAAAAGTAACAATTTTCAAGTTACTAGTGATTACCTTTTTTATAACCTTCATTTTACCATAAAGAATGAAATTATTTTGGGCAACACTTTCAATATCACACCCTTATTGATCATAATTATTGTAATTTACTAAAAAGCTCACTGAAGAGAATTTTTTTTTCCCTCATATTTATATTAACCTATGGCACAAAATGAAACTTTTCACTCCCGTGATTATTATTTGTACGACAAGCCATTATTTATGTATGGCCTCATAAACAATACATTTTTTAAAAAATATACCCTCTCCTACATTATTATTTATAACTATTGTTATCAACAAAAACGATCAATGAAGAAAATCAATTTTATAAAAAAAAACATTGTTTATAAGGCCATAAATAAATAATGGCTGGTCGTACGAAAAAATGTCACGAGAGTGACAAGTTTTATTGTGTGCCATAGATTAATAAAAAAATCATGGTAAAATCGATTTTGATGATTGAGATTTTTGGTTAATAACACTACTTGTAAACAATAAGGGCCAGTATCTAAATGCTACCCAAGATAATTACATTCTTTATGGTAAAAGTAAGGATATAAAAAAAATTAATCGCTAGTCACTTGGAAATTGTGGCTTTTAGGGGAGGATGTGGTTATAAAAAAATACATTGCTTATAAGGCTATAAATAAATAATGCCTAGTCGTACGAAAAAATACCTCGAGAGTGAAAAGTTTTATTTTGTGCTACAAAGTACTACAAAAACTGAAAAAAAATCGATTTTCTTAATTAAGATTTTTTGTTAATAACAATACTTATAAACAATGAGAGTCAGGTATCGAAAATGTCACCCAAGATAATTACCTTCTTTATGGTAAAATGAAGGATATCAAAAAGGGTAATCGCTATAATAACTTGAAAATTGTAGCCTTTAGAGGAGGGCGTATTTATAAGAAATACGTTGTTTATAAATAAATAATGGCTGTTCATACGAAAAAATACCACAAAAGTAAAGAGTCTTATTTGGTGCCGTATATTATTAAAAAACTACACCATGTTCATTGTTTTGCACCTACAACATCGTGGAAAAATATTTCAAACATCGTATTAAATTAGCTTATAGTATCCTCATAATAATCACTCGTTAATTTGAGCGCTTCAAGACTGTAGAAAATTTTACACAAGTATAGTATATTCTCTGATAAAAATGTAAAAATATAATCTAAGAAATCAAGAAAATATGTAAGAAACAAATTTTGTAACTGATTTTTAAAGAAATGAGATATTTGCAAGAGCCATTGAAATGAAACCTCTAATACTCGTAGAGCAGTGGTCGGCACGCTCTTGCCCAGGGCAGGGTACCCTGCCCTGGCTGCCCTACGACTTACTTTCAGGGCAGTGCCTGCGAGCTTGGCCAGACCACCCCATTCCACAGAGGTTCTTTGTTAGAAAATGAGAAAAAATGTGAGATTAAAAAATTCGTAATTTTGCAATCAGTGACTTGAAAATAATATATTTGGAATCTCCGTATTTTTACGATTCCAAAGACATTTAATTTGTCTATAATGGTTGAAAATTTGAGAAATATTTAGTATTAAATTGACTGTGAAGCTGATGTTTCTTGATATTAAACCCCTTCAAATTTTTAACTTTTCTAGACAAGTAATATATCATTGGAATCGGAAAAATTCGTAGATGCTGATAATGCTATTTTCAAATCGCTAGGTGAAAAATTAAAAATTTTAGAATTTCCGTACTTTGACATGCCTGTGGATAAAAGACCCTTGCTTGAGTAAGCTCACTCACACTGAGGTACATGGCTAGAACGAAAAGTAGTAGAAAAAATTAAGTCGGGTAGAGCCTGACCATACCTGAAAATTAAGCAAAAAGTTTGCCGACCACTGTTGTAGAGCAGTGGTCGGCAAACTTTTTGCTTAATT
>NC_046662.1:109546483-109553272 GCF_010883055.1 Belonocnema kinseyi | reverse complement strand
CGCTGCTGTCACTGCGATCAACGTCACCCATCCCCCCACTTTCAATGCTTTCAGCAACGTCAGCTGTTGCAGCCACTACGGTTTTCTGCTCTGTGCGATCGTGCAGTAACTGTTGCCCTCTGGCGCCAGTTTGTGAACTTCGCGTCGTCGGCATCCTACCTTACCCAAAGCTCTGTGACGTTTCCCGACTTTATTTCCTACCTCTTGCCCCCCTGAACAAGCTAATATTTTTTCACTCCTAACCTCAAAAACGTCACACGTTCCAAATTTTCACTTCAAACCACTCACTTTCACCCTTCACACCTTTGCCTTAACTCACCCTTCTTTCTTTACGCTCGATCTCCGCACTTTCTGCCTTTTCTGCATCCACTCACCCTTATTTCCTCCACCAAAGCCAAAAATACACCACTTGACAAAAAGAGTTCTTTCGCTATCGGTACCGGAAACGGAAGACATTCGACTATTTACTTAAATATTGAACTCTTTTGTTGAAAATTAAAGTCTTTTGTTAAAAAGGAATCGTTTTTGGTCGAATTTATATTTCTTGGTAAAAAATTAATCTTTTTTTAATTTGAAAATTTATATTTTTTGGTTAAAAATTAATTCTTTTCATTTGTAAAATCTATTATTGTATTTTTTTAAAAGAAATAATCTCTTTCACTAGTAAAAAAGATACTTTTTCTGAAAATTAACGATTTCTTTAAAATTATCTTTTTTTGTCGAAAATTCATTCTTTTTGGATTTAAAATTCTCTTTTACTTAAAAAATCGTCTTTATGGATGGAAAATTGAACTGTTGGCTAAAAAAAAAACAAGTTTTGGATAAAAATTCATCTCTTGATTTAAAATTCTACTATTCAGTAAAAAAATTCAACGGTTTTGTTAAAAAAATCATCATCTTTTTATCAAAATTTCAACCGCTTTGTTGAACACTTGAATTTTTGGATAGAAAATCCATCCTTTTGATGTAAAATATTGTAAAATACTAATTTTTTCAAATTTAAAATTTAAGATTATGTTTGAAAATTCGATCATTTGGTTCAAGATTCGTCGATTATAAAAGTGCAATAAAAACTTATTTGGTCTACCGGTTGTAATTTTGAATAAAATTGTACTTTTTCCACTGAAAAATGATGAAAAAAATTAGAAAAATCCTACATATGGAGAAAAAGGTGACAAATTCTTAAAATAGGTGACAAAAGGTAAAAATTAAAAATAGGTGATATAAGGTGTATAGGTGACACGCTGTGATGACTGAAATTCCCAACAAAAAGACCATTTTTAATGAAACGATTCAATTCTTTACAAATATAATACAATTTTTAACACAAAAAGATGAACAGTCAATAAACCAGTTTAACTTTTAAACCATATTAACAACTTTCTACAAGGATTGTTAAACTTCCAACCCCAAAAAGGACTTTTCAGCAATAAAATTAATTTGCAACAAAAAATTTAAATTTCCAACCCAAAGACATATTTTTAAACCAAATAGAAAACATTTCAACAAAAGCAATAACATAATTCAATCAATTAGCTATGTTTTTAAACCAAAAAACTGATTTTACCTAACTAATTCAAATTTTAACATGAAAATATTAATTCTCAACCAAAAAATTTAATCTTCAATCCGAAAAAAAACCATTTTCAACAAAACAGTTGAATCGGAGGCTGTCATTTTTAATACAGATTTATATAAATTTGACGGTGCTACCTGCAATATTTATTTTTATTCAATTTAAATTGTAAATTAATATAGAATTTAATGGTAAACGTGCATTATTAAAAATATTTGGATAATAATAAGATTGATAATTCTTGGATTTTTGCATTCACTGGATCGAAATCTGATACTTGATGTGAAAAAATAAAAATCGTGAATCCAATATGGCGGAACAAAATTATCAAAGATATTTAAAACTTGATTAGATTTTTCATATTTACGCCACTTAGTCTAAGAGCTGAGGCCGTTTTTGGCGAATTATTAGGTAACGATTCTGCCACTATTTTCCTGAGTGTTGAGAATATACTGATCACCAAATGTGGCTTCTCGAGGGGTAGTCCCGGGGAGATGGTGTTTAATTACTCATTCGAAGTTGTAAAAAAATTATTAAAATAAGTCATAGGGTAACGACTCAATCTTTCTGCGTTAAATGTCAAGACAATTAGACAATGTTCCGTGCAATTGGCAGAACAATAGGCCGGTGCAGAACGATCTAGAGGTGTAAAAGAATATGTCATTTTAAAGTTATTTTCTAAAACCCAAATTTTTTATATAGCATTCTACTCATTATTCAAAACATATATTCGAAGGGGCAGAACAAAATCTCGAGGATAACATCCTGGCAGAACATCGCGAACTGCCTGGTTTTGACATTGGTTATTGTGCGTCGGTTGACGGCCCTGATACTGCGAGCAGAGTGGCGTAAAGTAAACTATGTGCCTAGTTACGCTACTGATTGTCTTCGGAGCACAAGTGACCACTCTGCTCGCAGTATCAGGGCCGTGAGCCGACGCTCAATGACCAATAACTTTAAAATAACTTTAAAATGACATATTCCTTTACACCTCTGGATGGTTCTGCCTCCCCTTCCACACCGGCCTATTGTTCTGCCAATAGCACGGAACATTTTCTAATTGTCTCCACATTCAACCTCCCTAGCGGAAGAATCGGAAAGAAAGTCCCTTTCTGATCCTTTCCGATTTTTATGTGAACTTTGCTTCCGATTCTTTCCGAACGCTTTCTCTTTCCGAAGCTTTCCGATGCCTTTCCGAATTTTTTAGAAGTGTCCCACTCCATTTATTTCTTTCTGAACCTTTCCTATTTCTTTCCGAATAAATGACGCAGTGTCCCAATAGCTTATTCCGATTCTTTCCGATTTTTCTCCGGTCTCCCACTATTTATGTTCTTTCCGATTTCTTTCCGATTTCTTTCTGAATAAATGTGAAATGTAAATTTCGATCGATTAATTTATATATATAAATAAATCAATAAATAAATACATAAATGTAATAATATAAATTAATAACTAAATATGAACATTTTCAAATAAAAAGATTATTTTCAACAAAATATAATTACATTATGAAAAAAAAGATTTTTGAACTGAAATGATTGAATTAAAAATAAAAAATTTTTTAATTAAACCAAAAAATACGAATTTTCAACCAAACAGTTCAACAGTTGAATAATTGATGCATTATTGATTTTGTATATATACCTATCTAAATAAGTAAATAAGTATAATTAGTAAGAAAATATAATTTAGTGATCAATTTATTCATCATTGAAAAAAAAATTATTTCAACTAAAAATTAGTTGGGACATATAAATGTATTAATTTGATGAAATACGAAAATAAATATTCATCAATATTAATCAATAACCCAGTTTTAAGGGCATGTGACACAGCTAAATTCCTATATTACCGACCACAGTTTTTCAGTACACTGAATTTTGTTTTGAACCTAAGAACTGTTTTTGTAAATAAAATATCGAGCTGAAACTTTGGGAAATGTATTAGAGTACAATAAAGTACGTTTAGGTACTGCATTTTGGTAGGAACTTCACTGAAAATTATTTCATCTTTTTTCTGAACCTCAACATTTTTTGAACGTTCGAACTTTTTTTATACATAAATTATCGGTCTCAAACTTTGAGAAATGCCAGAGCCGAAAGAAAGCTATGTTTAAGTACAAAGCTTAATAATAAAAGATGTAAAAAAATAAATTTCAACAATCAATTCCAACGGCATCAACCGGTAACGTTGTACACGAAAATACGAAACCTGGCGGCCACTAGGCGAGGCTCTAGAGGGTTCTTATTTTCGTGGACAAC
Source organism: Belonocnema kinseyi (assembly GCF_010883055.1). NCBI lineage: Eukaryota > Metazoa > Arthropoda > Insecta > Hymenoptera > Cynipidae > Belonocnema > Belonocnema kinseyi. The sequence goes on along the minus strand of NC_046662.1, from coordinate 109,549,435 downwards.
GTTACCGGCTGTTGCCGTTGGAATTGATTGTTGAAATTTATTTTTTTACATCTTTTATTATTAAGCTTTGTACTTAAACGTAGTTTTCTTTCGGCTCTTGCATCTCTCAAAGTTTGAGACCGATATTTTATGTATAAAAAAGTTCGAACGTTCAAAAAATGTTGAGGTTCAGAAAAAAGATGAAATAATTTTCAGTGAAGTTCCTACCAAAATGCAGTACCTAAACGTACTTTATTGTACTCTAATACATTTCCCAAAGTTTCAGCTCGATATTTTATTTACAAAAAAATTTCTTAGGTTCAAAAAAACATTCAGTGAACTGAAAAACTGTGGTCGGTAATATAGGTATTTAGCTGTGTCACATGCCCTTAAGTTTCAAACAAAACGAGTAATTCTTGACATGACCGGCTAATACTGAACAATTTGTACTTTCGTATTATACCGAGAGATGGCGGTATTTTCATTTATGTAGGGAATCTAACTTCGATAATCAATGATAATTTAAAAATTACTTTCGTACAGCATATGCAGCATACTTCATGATACATTTAATGAATAGCAAAAGTAATATTTCCTTTTCAAAATATTTTCCAATTATTTAAACAATATCCGTTCGTTGAAAAAAAATTTCTTTTTAAGACCGTAAACAGTTTCTATTTTTTTTAGAAATAATGACATAATTGAGGAATGTTGAGAATAATATATTTTTTCAAGTTCTTTTGTAGTTATTTGAACAATTTTAATTTCTTTAAACAAGTTTGCGTCCAAAAAAGCGTGGGAATTTCTTAATTAAGCTATAAATCATGAAGAAAAAAAAGTTAAATCAACGATGGCGTCATATGGCACGTACGGTCATATTTTCTCATATGATACTATTAAATTTTTTTAACGTTGTCTATTTCTGTACACAATTTTCAATCGTTTAAACCCATTTTTCACCTGCTATTCGTGATACGTTATTATTTTCTGTAATTATGATATACCTTACTTATGCCTAGATTAATATTTTTAAATTTTTAAGATATTTAGCATTTATTTCAACCTTCAATAATACTTCACTTGCTCCTTTTCACAGGAAAGGTGGAGAAAATTGTCCTTTTTTCGAATCTCTTATAGATTATATCGCTTAGTATTCAGCATATCCTGATGTCAGAACGTATTGGCGACATAGTGTAAGATATTTGAAAAAACTATACTTTTTCAACTTTCCTCCAAAAAGGCACAATTAAATTATTATTAAAAGTTTTTAAAATTTCTAAATATGTTGAACAAAAAAATATTACTTTTAACATTCGTTGATTATGTCGTTCATTGTAGAAAGTAATAACTTTTCACTATTTCCATGGGAAAAAATGGTTTAAAGCAATTAAAATGGTTTTAAAATTCCTAAATATTCTTATGAGACAAACAATATTACTTTTAACATCTATTGATTGTGCCATTAATTCCAGACAGTTGTATATTTTCTCGCTTTACCAAAGGAAATAAATTTTTTAAACAAATGCCATTCAGAAAATTTATGACTTATGATATCCCGAAACCAATAATTATCCACGATTTGCCGAAAAAAGCGTGTTTTTTACACACAATAGCCATTTTAACTATTCAGATCCATACTTATTGTTGTGAAATAATTAATGTCGAAAAATAAAAAAAAAAATCCTGTTTCAGTATGAATTTTATACAAAACTCCTATCTGGAAAAGGCCCAGGTTGGGGGTATTACTAATCAAAAATCGAAATTTTAATTTTGGACCACCCTCGGCCAAGTGGACAAGTATGAATAACGCTTCGCATTTCTTAAATTTCATATTTACTACATGTGTTTTAGAAATAGCTTCGAATTTTGTTTTCTTTAGAAAACTGTTTGAAAACATTTTTTTTAATTTAAAAGCTAACAAGTTTTTTTATTGCATACCGCCTTTCCCATATAATTTTTCTACAATACTGGAACCCAAGGGGGATACTTAACTGCCGGTCATTCGGGCGGCTGAACGTTTCACGCAACCTTTTCCATTCTTAGAGAATTAGAGCCGGTTTAGAAAAATGAAAATATGGTAAAATATTATTAAATTACATTTAAATTAGCTGAATCAATTCCCTGATACAATTTTCAGAAAATGAAACAAAACTTGATGGAAATCGGTCAATATCTTCAATGCCAGTTAAGAGTTCCTGTAATTTTGCATGCACTTAAGGATTTACTTTATTACTGAATATATTAACCTATTGTCATCAACTTTTTTCCATTTTCTTAAAATTATATCAGAAAAATGATTCAGCTAATATGTACGGAAGACAGTAAATATTGAGGATCACAATCACTCAGCGAGAATGGACCCTTTTTTTTTAAATTATCTGGCGCAGGGAAACTTGGCCGCTGGGGGCCCCATATGCTCACCAAATATCCAAATGTTGGAATAAAGGAGAACATAGCTGTTCTCTGTACGGTTTAGTGCGTTACTCTCATTCTACGTCAGTGGTCGGCACGCTTTTGCCCTGGGCAGGGTAGCCTGCCCTGGCTGCCCTGTGACCTACTCTCAGGGCAGTACCTGCGAGCTTGGCCAGACCACCCCTTTCCTCAGGGGTCCTTTGTTAGAAAATGGGACAAAAATGTGAGATTAAATAATTCGTAATTTTGCGATCAGTGACTTAAAAGTAATATATTTGGAATCTACGTATAGTTCCGATTCCAAAGACATGTAATTTGTTTATAAAGGTTGAAAGTTTGAGAAGTATTTAGTATTAAATTGACTGTCAATCTGATGTTTCTTGATTATAAACTCCTTTAAATTTTTAACTTTTGTATGTAAGTAATATATCATTGGAATCGGAAAAATTCGTAGATGCCGATAATGCTATTTTCAAATCGCTAATTGAAAAATTAAAAGTTTTAAAATTTCCTTACTTTGACATTCCTGTGGACAAAAGACCCTTGCTGGAGTAAGCTAAC
>NC_046662.1:109545119-109546383 GCF_010883055.1 Belonocnema kinseyi | reverse complement strand
AATAACATAGTAGTCAAGAGATTAAAAGTGGAGAGTGAAACAGGAGAAGTGGAAATAACAAATCTTTTTCGCGATATTAGAGTGCAGGTAAGGGTAGAAGGAGTCAAGAGAATAGGAGGGACAAAGGAAGGAAAAAAAGGAATGTTTCTAGTAAAAGTGGGGAGTGAGGTGGAGAAAAAGAAAATTATGGAGAGAAAAAAATTATTGAGAGGAAGAAGGGAAAGAATTGAAGAAGATCTGTCATGGAGGGAGAGGAAAAGGGCAGAGGGCTTGGGCAGAGAGGAAAAAGGGCCATATAGTATGGATAGGGAGAGACAGGTTATGGATAAATAGGGAGGAATGGTGCTGGGATGAAGAATTAAAAGAATTAAGGAAAAAAGGAAAAAGTCTTGAGAAAGGTAGGGGGAAGGGAGACGAAAAAGAGTCTAGAAATAAATCAGAGGGGTTTCCAAGCGGCAAAGGGGAAACAAAGTAAAGAGGAAAGAAGAGGGAGGGGAAGAGAGAAACGTGAAAATAGCTTTCTGTAATGTGTCAGGTTTGAAGAACAAGAACAAAGGGTTCTGGGAGGAGTTAGAAAAGTGGGATGTGATTATGATGAGTGAAACTTAGGCAGATGAGAAGGACTGGGAGGGAATAAACAATATGTTACCGAAAGGTTATGTGTGGACAATGCAAGAAGCAAGAAAGGAACGCGTTAAAGGGAGAGGGATGGGCGGCATGGTGTCAGAGGTGAAAAAAGAATTAGCAGTAAAAGGGAGAAAAGATGGGAACATGGAGGAAAAGGATGGAACAATGATAAGAAAAATTATAATTGGGAAAGTGGAAATAGCAGTAGTGTGTGTATACAGAAGAAGACGGGGAAGAGGATGGCTGGAGAGTAATAAGGAGGTGGATGGAGGAAAAGAAGGAAGAATTGGTTTTAATAGGGGGGGACTTTAATGCATGGACTGGCGAACAAGGGGAAGGTTATGGAATGAAGAAAAGGAGGCATTTATAAGGAACTTCAAACATAGAGAGACGTACAGGGAGGGGAGGAAGTTACTAGACATGATAGGAGAAACAGGATGGTTTATATGCAATGGCAATATGAAAGGAGATGAGGAAGGGGAGATCACATTCATAGGAAAGGGAGCAACAGTAATAGACTACATCTTAGCTGAATAAAGAATGCGGCATATGATAGGGAGTATGAAGGTAGGGAATGAGATAGGGTCCGAGCAGTTCCCGGTCATAGTTACACTAAGAAGAGGTGTCAGTAAGCGCG
>NC_046662.1:109535011-109545019 GCF_010883055.1 Belonocnema kinseyi | reverse complement strand
CCAGGATATATGTTAAAAGAAGAGTTAGGAAGAGAAAATATGGTTACTAGACAAATTAAGAGAGCATGGAGATTTGAAGAGAAGCTAAAAAGGGGAGAGGGATGTAACATTGCACAAGCATGTTTCGGTGAAATTCGGAAAAAATGAAGTGAGAGGTAATGTGGGAAATTCAAAATGGGAGTTAGAAAGGAGAAAAATGAGAAGGGTGTGTAATATTCGAGAAGGGGTTATGGAGTGGCAGGACATAGAGTTAGAGCTATTGGTTAAACAAGGAGAACAGAGATGGACAAAGATTATAGATTCGAGGTACAATAGATGGTACATGATGGTCAAAGGATTGATGGAACCAGAATATCTGCAAAAAATAAAAAAGTAACGAAAATGGAGTAGGGTTGTACGGTTCAGAATGGGAGAAGGAGTGAGAGCATGCAGCTATTGGATGAATGAAGAGGAGACTTTATGCAGAGTATGTGGATACGAAATGAAGTCATGGGCTAATGTATTAGAGAGATGTACAGGAGAGGAAGAGGGACAGTTGAGTGTGGATGAGTGTGTAAGATGGATCTTGGATGGTAGTGGACAGGGAGTGATGTGGATAAAGAAATTGGATGAACTAAGGGAAAGCAAGGGAGTAGGGCAGAGCCAAACGGGTGATCCTGAAAAGGGACAGTAAAAAACGAAAAAACTAAATAGTCGAATTTGTAATCAAATAGTAGAATTTGAACCAAAAAAATGATTAATTGAAAATTCCACTCCTTGATTAAAAGTTGAACGAATTTTTACAAATTTTTTTTTTTATTTTCGTTAAAGATTGATTTAAGTTGAAAGTTCGTTTTTTTGGCTACAAAATTATATAAAAAATTCTTTCTGCTCTAAAAAAGTTTTTTCTAATTGAAAATTCAAATATTTTGATGAAGAAAGTCAACTGATTAATTGTAAATAAACTTTTTGGATATTTAATTTTCTCGTTTTTAAAACAGTTTTGTTACGCTTTTTTTTTAAATTTTGACTGAAAAATTTATCTTAATAAAACATTAATTTTTTGGTAGAAATTTCATCTCTTTTGGGTTAAAATACAACTTCTTAGTTGAAGATTTATCTATTCTGGTTGAGTATTAAGCTATTTTATTGAAAATTAAAAAATTTGGTATAAAATTTAACTATTTGTTACAAAATTCAACGTTTTGTATAAAATCCAGTTTTTTTGTTGTTTTTTTAATTGAAAATTAATTTTTCTGAATACAAATACATCTAATTTTTCTTGTTTGTTAAAAATTGAACTTTTATGGTTTAAAAATGCAGACTATTCCTCTTTTTTGCTTGAAAATTCAACAATTTGGTGAAAAAATTATGTGTTCTGTTGAAAATTCGTCTATTTTTTGTAGAAAATCTATTTTTTGTTCAAATTAAGTCAAGTGGAAAATATATACTTTTTGATCAAATCTAACTGTTTTTAATTTTTAATTAAACCTTTGTTTTGGAAATATCAACTATAAAATTTATTGATACACATTAATCTTTTTTGTTAAAAATTTAACAATTTGGTTAACATTTTTTTTCATTTTAACTGAAAAATTTCTCTTGGTAGAAAATTTATTTTTTGGTAAAAATGTCATCTCTTTTTGGTTAGAAATACAACTTCTTAGTTGTTATTTTTTATCGTTCTTTATTGTTGTTGTTTTAATTGATAATTAATTATTTTTTAATAGAAATTCACCTAATGAATTTTTTAGTTAAAAATTGAACTTTTATGGTTTAAAAATGCAGACTATTCATCTTTTTTGCTTGAAAATTCAAGGATTTGGTAACGGCTTTAACTATGTGGTGAAAAATTGAATAGTTTTGTAAAAAAATATATGTTTTATATTTTTTTAATTGAAAATAAGTTCTCAGTGGAAATGTAAATTCACCATTTTCTTCCGGTTCATAACAAATTAAAACTTGTTTGTTTGTCTTATTTAATATTTTTTATCACCCATTGGCCAGTTATTTCAGAAAAAAATATCATCTATTCTCCTTTTTTGAACGACAATAGGTAATGTGATGATTGGAATTTATATCTTTATGTCAAAGATAAATTTCTTTGGTTAAAAATTACTCTTTTTGAGTAGAAAATGTAAATATTTGGTTAAATTATGTTTTTTGGCTCAAAAATGAATTTGTTTTGTTGAAACTTTGTCGCTTTAATTAATTTTTTCTTAATTTTTTGGATGCAAATTATTTTTTTCTTTTCTTTTTTGGCTTTAAAATTCATTCTTTTCGGGTTGGAATGTTTATGATTTGGCTTGAAATTAATTGTTTCGGGGGAAATTATAGTATTGTGTTTAAAACTCAATTATTTTACAAAATCGTCTGTGTGGTAAAAAAAATTTTAATTCATTGTATAAAGTGTACCGTTTTGGATTGAAAATTCATTTATCTTGGTTGGCAATTTGTGTTTTCGTATTTAAAAATTCAAATATTTTATTAAAAATTTATTATTTTTTTTTTCAAAATGACATCTGGTTTGCATTAAAACTTAAATTGTTTTCAATCAATAGTCTTCTTGGTTTGCAAATTTCATTATTTGATTAAAAATTCTTTTTTTAGTTTCACAAATTTTTTTGCTGCAAATATATGATTATTTTTGTTTTGTAGAAAATTAAGCTTTCTCGACATAAAATTAGCTATTTTGTGGTAAAGTCTTAAGCGTTTTATATTAAATTCAACATGGTACCAATGCATTTTTTGTGTTACATAAAATCTATTCCTTTACAATTTATATTTATTAAAAATAAATATTACAGGTACAAGTATTCGATTCAAATCCACTTGGTTCAAATATGAGCGCGTCCACGTCTGACAATAATGTTTTTCAAGCACCGAATAAGGTAATTATTTTGTATTATTTTCAAATGATGATAAATTTTTTTATTCGAAGTAGATTAAACTCTTTTTGAAGAGATTCGTCTATTTGTTTAAAAAATGAAAATTTTATTTTGGAAATTTTTTTAAGTGGAAAATGCTATTATTTTTATGGAAATTTAAACCATTTGATTAAAAATTCACTTTTTTAAATTTTTATTCTTTTCTGATTGAAAATTCAATTATTTGATTGTACATTTAATTTTTTTGTTAAAACTTAATATTTTGACGTTAAAAATTTAATTGGTTAGGTAAATTAGTTGTTTCGTTTGAATATACAACTTATGATTAAATTATGTTATTGCTTTTATTAAAACGTTTTCTATTTGGTTTAAAAATATGTCTTTGAGTTGGAAATTTAAATGTTTAGTTGCAAATTAACTTTACTGTGGAAAAGTCTTTTTTCTGGGTTGGAGGTCTAACATTTGTGTAATAAGTCGTTAGTATGATTTCATAATTAAACTGGTTTATTGACTATTCATCTTTTTATTTTAAGTATCTTGTTATTTTTGTAAAGAATTGAATCATTTTATTGAAAATAAACTTCTTTGTTGGGAATTTATATTTTTACGTTAAATATAAACTTGTTAAGTTTAAAATTACCCTTCTTGAGTAGAAAACATAAATAGTAGGTTAAATTATAATATTGGGTTGAAAATGAAATAGTTTTGTCGAAACTTTGTCGCTTTAACTTAAAAATTTGTTCTTTTGTGGGTTAAAAGTTTAACGATTTAGTTGAAAATAAATTGTGTTGCGGAAAATTTATATTTTTCTGTTGAAAACTTAGTTCTTTTGTAAAAAATCGTCTGTTTCGTTTAAAAATCCGAATGATCTGTTTAAAGTTTATTTTTTTGATTTAAAGATTCATTTATCTTGGTTGGAAATTTGTGTTCTCGGATTTAAGAATTTAAATATTTTTTTGAAAATTTATTTATTTTTTCAAAAAGTCATCTCGTTTGTATCACAATTTCAATATCATTGTTCTTGTTGGTCTGTTAATTTCAATAATTGGTTTAAAATTCTTCTTTTGGATTTAAAATTTTTGTGGCTGTAATGTTTTTTTGCTGTATAAAATTATTCTTTTTCGATTTAAAATCCTGGCTACAACGATTTCAGACCTCCGTTTATTAGAAACACTGTGGATCCGAATGTGATTAGGCAATATTGGCTTATGATTTTTAATACCACCTCTGCCTTTGAAATGCGTAATTTATTTAAACTAGTACAAGCCTTTTTGCGCATCCGCACCTTTATACTTGAGACTTAAATAGGCAAAATAATTAAGTTTAATTCTTGTTCTTTTATTGTGGAATATTTTCTAGCTTTAAGCAACCCATTTGTACAGGTCAATGACCTAAGACACACATATATTAAATTCAATATGGTATCAATGCATTATTTATGTTGTATAAAATCTATTCCTTTACAATTTATATTTATTAAAAATAAACATTACAGGTACAATTATTCGATTCGAATCAACCTCGCTTTACCATAGGCGTTTCCCCTTTTCATAATGATGGTTTTCAAGGACCTAATAAGGTAATTATTTGTACTATTCTGCTATGATGGTTATTTTTCTAATTTAAAGTCGGTTAAACTGCTTTAGCAGAAATTCGTTTTTTTGTGTAAAAATTGATATCTTTATGTTGATTTTTTTGTTAAGTTGAAAATTTTACTATTTTGATGGAAATTTAAATTCTTTGGTTAAAAATTAATACTTTATGAAAAGTTATATTGTCATGATAAGAAGTTGTTTTTATCTGAAAATGCAATTCTTTCGTTGAAAATCGTCTTTTTTCGTATTGGAAATGCAACTATTCATTTGAATCAAATTTATGGCTTAAAGATTAAATAATGGTTTTGAAGTTTTGTCTTTTTGATTCAAAAATTCGTCTTTTTGGGTTGCAAATGTATTTATTTCTTTGAATAATGTTTTTGGCTTAAAAATTTTTTCTATTGCGGTTTGAAATTGTAACGGTTTGGCTTGTAATTATTTACTTATTAATTGGTTCGAAACTAATTTTATTGTTGAAATTTCGTTTTTTTTCGGTTGTAAATTTGAGGTTTTTTTAGACAGTTGTTAGTATGGTTTAATAATTAAACAGGTTTATTGACTGGTCATTTTTTTGTGTTAAAAATCTTATTATTTTTGTAAAAAATCGATTCATTTTATTAAAGATTAACTTTTTTCTTAAGATTTTATATTATTCTGTCAAAGATAAACTTGTTTGGCTTAAATCTACTCTTTTTAAGTAGAAAAAATAATTAATTGGTTAAATAATGTAATTGAGTTAAAAGTAAAATTATTTTGTTGAAACTTTGCCATCTTAGCTTAAAAATTAGTTTTTTGTCGGCTAAAAGTTGAACTATTTGACTGAAAATTATTTTGTTTTTTTGGCTTAAAAATTAAAATGCATGGTTTAAAATTCATTTTTTTGGTTGGAAAATTCTTTTGTCTTGGTTGAAAATTTTAATTTTTGTATTAAAAAATTCAAACATATTATTGAAAGCGTATTAATTTGTTCAAAAACACTTCTCGTTTGTATTTCAATTTCAATATAATTTTTTGTGTCGGTTTGTTAATTTCAGTAATTAATTTGAACTAATTAAATAATAAATACCTTATGAGTTACTTATTTTTTACTATTCTGGCATGATTAATTTTTTGATGGAAAGTAGATTAAACTTTTTTTTTGCAGAAATTCGTCTTTTTGTTGAAAAAATAAAATTTCTATTTTGAAAATTAGTTTCGTTGAGTTGGAAATGCTGTTATTTTAATAGAAATTTGAACTATTCGGTTAAAAATTAATCTTTTTTAAAAAGTGATAGTAATATGTTAAGAAGTTGCTTTTATCTAAAAATTCATTTCTTGCTAAGAGATTAAATTATTTTGTTAACCTTTGTTTTTTTTTACCTGAAAATTTGTCTTTTTGTTTCGTAAATTCAATTATTTCGTTGGAAAATAATCCGTTTGTTAAAATTTTATATTTTGTGGTGAAATTCAGCTTTTTTGTTAAAAATTTTTATGTTGTCTTTTTTTCTTGAAAATTTGTTTTTTGTGGGTTGGTTTAATTACGTGGCTGGAAGTTCATTTTCTTGCTGAAAATTTATATTTTTTGTTTAAAAAGTCAACTATTTCAGGAAAATTTGCCCTTGATGTTTATGAATTCAACTGTTTTGATAAAAATTCATTTTTTTACCTCAAAATTTTATTGTGTTGTAGAAAATTTATTTGTTTGATTTCAATTTTGAATTTTTTACTTCCAATCTTGTCTTTTTTGCATGAAAATTATTTTTATTATTTTTTGACAATTCGTATTTTCGGGTGTGAAAATTCAAAAATTTTATTAAAATTTTTGGGTTCGTTGAATCTATTATGTTTAATTTATTACAAAAAAATGATGTTTAAAAACTATTTTATAATACATTTTTCTTTTTTGTTTAAAAATTCTATTATTTTGTAGTGTTACGTCCTAGGATGGTAATTAGGAACATTACATTAGGGGACAGTGATAATTCCTGATTTATCTGCAGAACCTAAGGTTCTGGGCTAAGGGAACAGGATTTCAGGGATCAAATTAATTAAATGAGGGATGTGGAATACAGATAGTTAAATACATTTATTGATAGATAAAATAAGCGGTAGGGAATGACTACAAGAATTTAGGGGAAAAACGACTTTGAAGGAGATGTAATTAATTTTCTTTGAGGAAGGGAATAGAAAATACAATGTGGGGTGAACGAAAACGTTGAGGTGAGAGAGAAATAGAAATAGTGTATGTGGCAGAGATATTTATTGATTACATTGAACAAAAATCAGAGAGACGTGGTGAGAATCCAATAGTCGAAATCGGAATTCGGAATTGGGACCTTGTAGACTGTAGCTCCCCTTGATGATTTACCTGGTACAGGAATCGGTACTGGAATCTCGACCTGGTACTGGAATGTGGACCAGGTACTGGAATCTGGAACTAGTGCTGGAACTGGAATCTGATGAAGACCCCTTGACAGAAATTTTGAACTGGATCCTCGAATTTGATTAAACTTCTCGTTGATTTAAATTATAGCAGAGATTTAGAGAGGTTGACGGACCCTCAAAGAAGAAAGGACCGGAATTCGGATTTAAATACAGAAGGAAAGCCGCAGAGCTTCCGCTGGTGAATTAGACTGAGCTCCAAAAACTGAGAAATTGAGGGTTAGGATACACCTTTTATACTCGAGTGGGCGCATTTTGGTACCACCCTTTTCCACGTGTTCTTCTAGAAGTATCTGCTGAGAGGAAAGGATCCACGTGTAATCGATATTCTAAGAGTGGGCGTAACTTGAGTCCCACCCTTATTTTTCAAGTGTTTTTACAGAAGGTTGTGCTCCATCAAAAAGGTCTATGCGTAATTTGAGCGGGTGCAGTTATTTCCACCCTCATCCACGTGTAGCCTTCAGAAATTGTAATTCTCCGAAAAAGGGCATAGCATCCGTTGTCCAAGGGTTTTCCCAGAAATCAATACTTGTAGACTCTTCCATGTAACAGCGATGAAGGGGGGGGGGGGGTTGATATGTATTCTTTTCTTCATACCTCTTCTTTCTATCTCTCTCTCTTTCTAAATCAATACAATTCATAGACATTGGGTAGAACCGTTTTTACACATAGGAGAATTTTCAATTCCCTTAGAGTTTAGCGATTCATAATTAAATATGTAAATATAGGGTTACGACATAGTAAGTGACATAGACTATTCAAATGTTTATTTGAAATTTTTAAATTTCGAAATGATTTACAGAGATACATTGTTACGAAACGATAAAATGTTTTGAATTTTTTTGTGAAATGATAAACAGTGTTCTGATGTCTTCAAAATTGGTTTGAAATTGGGTAAATTGGGTTAATAGGATACGAAATCGTTTTCGTAAGCGCGCTTGATACTTGCTTTTACTACATTTTTTTTTATTTTATTCATTTTAGCTTTGAACTTTTTTATTGACCTGGTAGTGAACATATTTTGAATTTTTATTCTGAATTTTGAACAAATGTTGTAAATGTTAACACTTTAATTTTATAATTTGGAATTTTAGTTTAATTCATTTCGGCCAGAATCGAGTGCCCAGGGATTCATACACAAACTGAGAGCTGGGAGGTTTGGTCGTAATCGAAAGGCTCAACAGATGGAAAGGAGAAAAAGAGAATAATCTGCAGTTGTGTTTCAATTTATTGTAAAGTTGGCTTTAGATGCTAGCAATGTGACGGACGAACCAAGTTGCGCAAGGGGTCGCGGAAGAGGTTGGGGTAGATGTCGCGGGAGAATTCAAGGTAGAGGAGGTGTATAAAATGATATATAATATATATTTAATGATAGGTGTTAATTTATTGAAAGTAAAAATAAATATTAAATAAATTAATGATGTTCTTATTTTCCTTCCCATCTTCCTATCATCTATTAATTATACGTGAAATTATCTAATATTATATTATTTTCATGGATGGAGTTATATGTATATGTTTCGTATAATATTAAAGCTTTCTGGAAAAAATGTTTTTCCTTATTTGAAAATATTCCTTTTTTTGCTATTTTCAAATACTTGAATTACAATGCAATTTTCTCCCCATAGAAGAAAAAAAATTAATAATTTTTGTTTGTTTACGTTAGAGAAATTAAATTTGTTATGTTTTAGATTTTTTTCAAAAAGTGTGCATTTAATTTAATTAAAAAAATTTTTGCACATATTTAGGAAAATTTTAAATCAAGCAAAATACATTTTGTTATTATATTTTGTTTATTACTGTTCAATAGCAAAAACTAAATATATATAATATAATAATGTATATTAACGTAGGAAAAATAATGTAAAAAAGTTTGCACTTTCGACAAAATAGAATTCGAAGTACGAGATACATAATGAAAATTCGTTCGTTAAAGCCGAAGGAGGTTCGACAAAAGAGGATTCTCAATCACCAAATAGAAGTAATCAATGTTTTGACCTTTAATTTTTTTTAAATAGCGCACAAATGTAGGGCACACAAAGACCGATGTGTAACGCGAGGTGAATGCATCATCGAGCGTGAAGCCCGAGAATCAATAATTGCGCGCCACAGACGCGTTCAAAGTTGCTAGCTACACACACAGAGCTATATAAGAAGATACCCGCACAGCGGGCAGATTTTTGTTTACTACATATATTTTTAAATCAGATTTTATAACAAACTTGTAGATATTTTTGGTCAAAGAAAATTAAAAAAAACTTTTCTTCTTTCGTTTCCTTTTTCCAAAAATTTATTTTAAAATTTAATTTTTTTATTTTCAATCTTATTTTTTACGAATAAAGGAAAATCTACTCGTCCTATTTGAAAATGATTAATAACAAATTTATAGATCTTCTTGGGTGAATAACTTTTGTCTTTTAATTTTAGTGCGTACCTTGTGTGGTTTTAAAAAAAAAATGTATTAAAATAATTAAATTTTTTTATTTTAAAGGTTATATCTTACGATTAAAAAGAATAACTGTCCTCTAAAAACTTATTCATGAAAAACTTGAATGAGTCGATTTATTTTTTCCATAGCTTGCATTGTTTGTCAAAAAATTAATCTTTTTAGTTTGATTCATTTACGAATACACAAAAACTGCGCATCCTATAAAACAGTAATAATAAAAATTTGTAGCCTTTTTTGGATAAACAAGTTTTGTTTTATTTTATTTTTTCGTAGCTTATGTCGTTAGTCCAAAAATTTAATTTATTTTTAATTTTTAATATTGTTTTTTACGACTGAAAACAAAAACGACGCGTCCTATCGAAAAGTTATTGTTAAAAATTTGTAGATCTTTTTAGGGCGCGTAATTTTAGTTCATTCAATTTTTCGTATCTTGCATAGTTTGACCAAAAAATGGGCTTTTTGGATTTTTCATTATTTTTCGTGCGATAAAATTCTAAATTTTCGACCAAATGAGAAAAGTTTTTATAATCTTGTAGGACTTTCAAAAATGAACGTTTTTCTTCTCATGCGTTGTTTTCTAATATTCAATGAAATTCTTGGCGACATAATTTTGCAATTTTGTCCGGTTATTATAAATGTTCCTATATTAATGGTTTGGGAGTCCATTGAGTGATTG
>NC_046662.1:109532559-109534911 GCF_010883055.1 Belonocnema kinseyi | reverse complement strand
TATAATATCTATAATCCGAAGTGGGCTCTCCGCATATTTATCCGGTTTTGTATCTGACTCTATCGGACCCTCTCCGTCATTTTAAGCAATGTTGTCCACCTCGACTGGTCTTAAGATTTACAATAAAACTTCTCGTGTTAAGACAAGTCCACCCCGACTCGGGCTAAAACGAAATTTATTCAAATTTTTCCTCAATGTGCAGCATTATTTATAAAATTTTACCACATAAAAATCCAAAGTATTTAGATCATATTTTAATTCAGACAAATTATAGTACTATTGGTCCTTAAGTCACGGTGTGAAGTTTAAGGCCTCAGAGCAAAAAGGTTTCCTAATCGCAGAGGCTCAATGTTTGTGCTGTTGGTTATGCATTCCCAAGTACAAGTGTGAATAACTCAGATTAGACTTATTAGAATAAAAAATATATATAGGTACTATAAAAAGCTTTTTCATGAACTTTAAGATAATTTATTTAATTTTGGTTTTTCAAGAAAAATGTAGCCTTAATTTATCGAAATTCAAGGTTAAAATCGATTTTTGTCAAATTTCGACATCATTGATGTTTTTTAAATAGCCTTCAAAACAGTTTCTTCACTTTGAGAATTATGCTTGTGTAATTAGTATTGTCATGTAGTTCAAAACAAAAGAAGCCAGAGGATGATTGATTTGCTTCAAGAAAACTTTTTCTGGAAGTAATATCAAGTTGTGGGGCAAAGATATTATAAACATACATGCGATACAGGGTGTCAGAGTGGAGGAACTATATACTCGTATATATATATGTGTGTATATATATATGTGTGTATATATATATGGGACATCACATTTTCTGCCCTATATAAGCACAGAAAATTTGCTGTAATTATAATTTCGGCACCTGGACCTTGACGATTTTTTCCTACAGTATTATTAAAAAAAAATCGACAACAGTAATTTGGTGATTGTGAATTCTCTTTTAAAAAACCTCCTTCGGCTTTAACGAAAACATTCTCATCACGTATCTCATGCTTCGCACTCGAGTTTATTCTTAAAATTTTATGTCATTCCCATAAATGAATATTATTATAATTCCTAACTTACATTGGTATAAGAAAAGACGTAGCTTCATTGTCCCGTTAAAAAAATGTGCATTCTTTAACCAAAATTTTCTTATTAAAAATTTTTTTGCAACTTTTGTCGTTTTTCCATAAGCTGAATTTGCTGATTCCAATGTTTTTTTTTATTATTTAAACTTTACACATACGGTATATTGAGCAGCCTTACCATTTTTTAAGTTTTAATGATGTATATTGAATGAAAAAATTTAATTTTTGAATTTTCCATTATTTTGTATGCTAACACATTTTTGTTTTTTTATTTTTCAAGAAAATAACAAAAGTTGTTATGACAATCTTGTAGGGCATTTAGAATTCGAACGTTTTCTTCTCTTGCTTTTTTACATATCTTCCGTTATTTGGCTTAAAAGGTTCATTTTCGTATGTTTTCTTGAATTTTGTTCTTTCACTTTTATACACTTCCATTTGCCTTTTTTCACATGCATTCTTTCATTCTCTCTCATTCTCTCATCTAGCACCCTCCAACTCCTTCATCCAATCTTCTCCTAATCCATCCTCCCCTAGAATCTTAATCACGCTCTTTGCCAGCTTCCTTTATCCTCCGTTCCTTTCCTAAATTCTTTCCATACATGCTCCCATGTTTCCTGCTCCCATGTTTCCTTCTCCCATTTACATATTCTACACTTTCTGTTCTCTTCTTTTTCCCCATACATTCCCTGCCTTACCTCGTTTGCCAATCTCAATCTTGCTATTCTGGTCCACCTTCTCCTCTCCATTCCTTTTCTAAATACTTTGGTACTTCTATCTTTTTCATCATCTTATACCATTTATTGCATTTTGATTCCTTAATTATCCCCCATCTTTCTATTAATTGTCTTTCCCTCTCTCTTTTTTCCAATTCTTCATAGTTTACTCCAGTCCCGTCTTCTATTTCTTTGGCCTTTAAGAACTCCCTCCACTCTTCTTCCCGTCTCTAATAACCAACTCATCCCTTTGAGCTTCTTCTCGCACCAAATATCCTGGCGTCCTCCAGTCTACCCCTAGTGTCCTCCTTATGCACCTTTCTTGTAAACTCTCAAGATCTTTCTTTTCTTTCTATCCCCATATCTCTGCTCCATAACCTAATACCAGCTATACCAGCGTATCAAGTAACCACATTCTCCTTCTCCATTTTTTTTACCTTCTTTTTCCTGTTACCCACATACAGTCTGTCAAGTTAAAGCGTGGGTGGCTTTACTCGCAGTCGGTAAGGTGTATCGACATGATTTTGGTGTCAAAATATTAAGAAGAGCTCCCT
>NC_046662.1:109525153-109532459 GCF_010883055.1 Belonocnema kinseyi | reverse complement strand
AATACGCCAATTAGCACAAATGGTAAGTTCCGACAGTGCCTACAAGTGTGCCTACTGGCCGCTAGATTGCAATACCGGTTTCATATGTATACACCTGGTATATCTTTTTCTTCACTATCCTAACTCTTCCACGACCTTTTCTCCTTATTTCTTCTTCCAAGTCTGACATTAATAAATTAAATAAAAGCGGGCTTTTTACCATAACTTTTTCTATTTTTCCTCGGTCTAATGAGTCAAACGCCGCCTTTAAGTCCACGAACATTGCTATCATTGCCCGTTTTTCATTTCTGATTCGGTGACTCGATCATTTTTTCTTCAAACTGTATCTTCAATCCCTCCGACAAAATAGTTACATATACTTTACACAGTGTTGGCATTAGCGTCACCCCCTATAATCTTTTACCTCCTCTCCTTTGCCTTTCTTTACTATTGGTATATCTACTCCTTCTTTCCATGACTCTGACCACGTCTCTCCTCTCTATACTCTATTACATATTATCCATGCCCATTCATATAGTTCCTTCCCTCCATATTACCATATTTCATTTGGAATCTCATCTATAACAGGTGCCTTCCAGTCCATCATTATTCCTGAAACCTTAACTATTTCTTCCCTTGTATGTCCTCATTCTTATCTCTTTCTCTACCACATTTTCGTCCCTTTATAACTTTTCTCTCTACTCCTCCTAGCAAATCCAAAAAGATTTTTTCCATTCTACCATTTCAATAACTTGGCTTACTCTTTTTCTTTCTCTATTCACTACCTTCCATATCTCTTCTTCCGTCCTAGCCTTCTCCGCCTCTTTCTCAGACCTTTTATTCTCTTTTCTTCTATTTGATAACACAACTCAGAATAATCTTTTCTGTCCCCTATATTCAAGTCAAGCTTAGAGCGATGTTTTTAGCAGCTTCAAAGGAGTTAACCCTTTTAACTTCGTGTCTGACTTCGCATGGCACAGAATGGCGATTCAATCCACCAGGTGCGCCGCACTTTGGAGGAATTTGGAATGCAGCAGTGAAGTCAGCAAAACACCACCTTCAGCGAGTCATCGAGGATACTACACTCACATATGAAGAAATGAACACAGTTCTGGTTCAGGTAGAGGCCTGTTTGAATTCAAGACCTCTTCAGTCTATGTCCGATGATCCTGATGATCTAACGGCTCTTACCCCAGGTCCTTTTTTGATTGGAGAATCTCTCAACAGTATCCCTGAGCCAAGGTACATTGAAATTACCTCAAATCGCTTATCTCGATGGCAATTGTTACAGGAAATGCCATGGTGATCTCGCTTTTATCCGTAATAAAAATTCACCACCAACAAAGTGGCCTTTAGGTCGTGTCGTTGAGCTTCATCCCACTTCTGATGGTCTTTGTCGCGTTGTGTTTTTTCGCACTGCGAGTGGTTTGTTTAAACGCCCTACAGTAAAATTGTGGCTTTGACCAAAAGTGAAAGACAATGCTGATCTCGTCTTAACGTGTCGTATAGTATATTTTCAGTTGTTTTATCTGAAGGTTTGAACTTATTTATTTCTGTCTTGTTCTTTTATGAAAGTTTTAACTACTTATTTATTGAAATGGTCGTCAGAAACTTGTGATCGGTTTTCTTCTTGAAAATTATAATTTTTTTATTGTCATTATAAAATATTTGTATTTTGGATTATATGTGTGAATCTTTTTTCTAATTTTGTCCCAACAAAGTAGGCGGAATGTTTGGCATTGACTGTCATATTTTATTAATTACATTGTTTTATTTTAATTTCGCTCATTTAACATCGACTTCACCATTTAGACTCTAATTTTACATTTTTAAATTTTAATGGACCTCTAATTTTAAAGTGTTATCGATTTCTTCTCTCAATATTATTCTTCTATCGTTGAGTCATATGCATTCAATGAGTGGGAACTTTGTGTACCTTCTGCAAGGTAATGTTATTCGTCGTCAAAGCGTTAAATTGAGAACTGGTCTCGTCGTTTCGGTAGAAAACTTCGAAATAATAATTGTGTATTAGATTTTACATTATTTAATATATACGGACTTAATTTTTAGAGCAACTTTTAATATTAAAAAAATTGTGTTGTATTCTTCATCTAAGTGACCCGTCCTTGAACGTATTTGTCGTTAAAAAAGTTTGAAAAAATTACGTCTTTTTTTCAAATAAACTTCTCTCGCTCGCGAACAATTCATATTAATATACATATTTTTATGACTTTTTCTTTTTTAAATAATTAGTAATAGTTACTCTTATTTTTTATTTTTTTTTGTTTATTTGGAAACAGCATCAAGTTTTTAATAATCTTTGCTTTTTCTTAATGCAATTCAATGAAAAAGTCACACCTAAAATATTTCAAATCTTTTACAATCTCATACTACATTATTTAAATCAATTGAAAATGCCTTGGAATCTATTAAAATATCCTGGAATATATCAAATGCTTCAAAATCTCATATTAAATTACTGTAATCAATTAAAAAATTCCTTGGAATCTTTTAAAATTCTCTCAAATTTTTCAAATCCTTCAAAATCTTTTGAAATACCTAGAACTCTTTTTAAATATTTCAAAAGTACTTTGGAATTTTTAAAAATAACCCTTCTAAATTTTTTTCATTCTTTGAAATTCCTTTAAATTATAAAAGTAAATCAAAAACTCCTTGACATCTTCTAAAACATCCTCATTTATTTAAAATCTTTTGAAATCTCTTGCAATTTTTGAAAGCTTCAGATTAAAAGTTAGAAAACACAAAAATTTCAAAACGTCAAATATGGAAATGTTAGTAGATAAGAGTTTTGAAAATGGGATCAATAAGAATTCAAAGCTTTCGAAATTTTATTTTTTTTAAATTTTCTATTATAATATATGAATAATTTTCAACTCGGTGGGATTCAAGTCTTCAAAATTTGAATTGTAAACTTGGAAGTTAATTTACAAACAATTACTAATAATAAATAAATTGAAAGCTGTAAAAATTCAAAAGTATGTTTTTCGAATATGAATATACAATTTTATAATTATATACAAAAATCGGAGTAGAAATAGTTAAACTTTAACTCGAGTAATTTCGAATAAAACTTTAATTGAATAGTTTAACTAATCTACAAACATGTCAATATTTAACGTTTTGCAATTTTTCTCCTTTCTGAATTTCAATCTGAAGCTTTAAAGATTTCAAAAGATTCTTAAGGAATTTTAAATATTTGAGGATGTTTTAAAAGATGTCGAGGAATTTTCAATTTATTTTTGTAATTTGAAAGAATTTCAAGGAATTAGAAAAAAGTTTGAAGGGTTATTTTAAAAAAGTTTGAAAGTAGTTTAAAAATCTTTTTAAAAAGTGCAAGGTATGTCCAAATATTGAGAAGGAATGCCAATATTTGAGAGTATTTAAGAGTTTTCCAAGAAATTTGCAATTAGTTACGGTAATTTAATATGGGATTTTGAAAGATTTGATACATTTTAGTATATTTGATTAAATTTCAAGGAATTTTCAATTGTTTTTAATAATGTAGTATGAGATTTTAACAGGTTTGAAACAGTATAGGGTATTTTTAAAATTTCAATGAATTTTCAAGAGTTTTGAAAACTTTCAAGAGATTTCAAAAGATTTTAAAGGATTTTAAATATTTGAGGATATTTAAAAAGATGTCACAGAATTTTCAATTAGTTTTTATAATTTAAAGGAATTTCAAAAAATGCTTACAATTTTAGCAGTTATTTAAAAAAATTCCTGAGTACTTTAGAAGTCTTTAAAAGGTGTCAAGGTGTTTCAAAAGATTTTAAAGGTTTCGCTATGTTTGATAGTATTTTAAAAGGTTCCAAGGAATTTTTTATTGATTACAGTAATTTAGTATGAGATTTTAAAGGATTTGCTATATCTTAGGATATTTTAATAGATTCCATGGAATTTTCCATTGATTCTTATAATTTAGAATAAGATTTTAAAGGATTTGAAATATTTCAGGGTATTTTTAAAATTGCAAGGAATTTTCAAGAGTTTTGAAAAGTTCCAAGAGATTATAAAGGATTTGAAATATTTTAGGATGTTTTAAAACATTCCAAGAAATTTTAAATTAATTTCAATAATTTAAAGCGATTCGAAATTTAAAAAATTAGTTTTTTTTGTTGATGATTCATCAATTCAGTTGAAAAAATTTGTTTCCTGAAAAATAAACTATTTTGTAGAAAATTCTTTTTGTTTTTGTTAAAAAATTAATTTTGTTAACTACGAGAAAATAATGTTTTTTGTCGAAAATTTAATCATGATTAAGGGAGTTCATTCAATCCAACTTTGAATTTTTTTTAAATAGGTGCGTCACTGATTCCATATATAATTTTTCCGAAGAATTTGTGAACGAAAGAAAGAAAAATTGTCGAATATCCGGGGTTGAGCGAGATCCTCGGATCAATAAATGTTGAAAAATCAACAAATTTGTTGAGGAAATGATTATTTCCCTTACAAATACTAATTTGGCGAAAGATAGAAACCAGCGGGTAGCAGATGGCAGCATTTGAACGATTATAATTGTTTGCTAATTTATTCTTTTCTCACAATTCTGACATAATAGAAGAATTCTAGAGACCAACGGCTCTTCAAAAGGGTCAGATCTTGATGATGGTGTCCCCAAATTTTGCGAAATACGTTGCAAAATGGAGCAAAAAGCAGAGAGAACTGACATGCTTGTCTGTGTTTTTGTAACTGCATTTGTAATCAACTACCAGGCTACTGGTAACTGATAACACTGATAATCTACTGATAACTACTCTATACGCGGATTCCGGGCACGTTACCGACCGTGAGTCAAGACTATCATTCTCAAAGGGGAAAACCTCTTCTGGGACATTGACTTTTTGATGAGACTATCATCAATCGATATTACTTCAAAAATAATAAGACACGTGCCCCAGATTTTTTGGTCCCTTGTTAGAACTATGAGCGTTTGTAAATCACATTAGCCAAAAGTGCAGAACCTCTACACGTCAAGCTTCGCTGGTCCAGTGGAAAAGAGTCTGACTGGTGACCACGCTGCCGTGGGTTCGAATCTTTTAAACATGTCAAATAATTTTTAATGCTTCCCCGCCGAATGAATTATTTTTTTGAAAAATATTACTGGGAAATAAATATCATTCAGATACTTTTCGTCCATGCGCGTGAACCGGTACAGGTTCTGCACCCTTGGCTATTTATTTCGCAGTAATATTTAAAAAAAAAATTTTTTTCGCCGGGGAAGCATTAAAGATTATTACTTGACATGTTTACAATATGAAAAAAAAAGTTGAGAGAAAGATTCGAACCGACGGCAGCGTGTTTACTAGTCAGACTCTTTTCCACTGGACCAGCGGAACTTGATGGGTGTCCATGCGCGCGAACCGGTAGAGGTTCTGCACCCTTGGCTAATGTGATTTACAAACGCTCATAGTTCTTACAAGGGACCAAAAAATCCGGGACACGTGTCTTATTTTTTTAGAAGTAATATCGATTGATGATAGTTTCATCAAAAAGTCAATGTCTCAGAAGGGGTTTTCCCCTTTGAAAATTGTAGTCTTGCCCCACGGTCGATAACGAAGGGCCCCCCGATTCCGCGTATAGAGTGAAGGTAACAGCTAGCTTGGTAGTTGATTACAAATACAGTTACAAAAACACAGACAGGGCATGTCAGTTCTCTCTGCGTTTTGCTCTATTTCGCAACGTATTTCGCAAAATTTGGGAACACCATCATCAATATCTGGCACTTTTGAAGAGCCGTTGGTCTCTAGAATTCTTCAATTATGTCAGAATTGCGAGTAAAAAATAAATTAGCAAACGATTCTAATCGTTCAAATGTTGCCGTCCATGCTATCATCGAATAAGCTGGAAGTTTTTTGAATACTTCAAATAACAGAAAAAAATTTGGAACTTCTGAAGAATTTTGAAATGAAAAAAAAATGTTTTAAGATTTCTCGGAAGATTTAAAAAGATTTTTGATTTCGAAAAAGTACATAACTCAAAGAGATTGCTTAAAAATATTATAAAACATTTCAAACGATTTACAAAATTAGAAAAAAATCTGGAAGATCTTGAGACAATTTTGTGTGTAGGATTTTACAAAAATGAAAAGATAAATGGGAATCAGTTTTAAAAATATTTTTAAAAACCGAAAAATTTTTCAAATAATTTGAAAATATTTTGAATAATTTAGAAGAAAATTGATGCTTTTGGTGATTTCGAAATTAAATGCTGACTTTTTATTTTGGAAAATAAAATAATTTTAAGAGGTGGTACAAAAATATGGGACCACTGAAAAAATTGCAAAAGGTATGACTGAAAACTCCCGAAAAATGAAACATTCGGCACCCCAATATTAATTTTATAAAAATTGTATCAATAAATAAATTAAAAAATACGCGCGCTTTGAAAGGAAAAAAGGTTCTGCCTAAATTTACTTCGAACGTACCTATGAACATTTTTTAAACAAACTTTGCAGGATTCAATTCAAATCATTGTTATTTTAAATTAATACAATAATTTGATCAAACTTTAAAACTTAAAAAATTATTTGATGAAAGTATTTGACTATTGTATTTTCAATAAATAAATAATATTTAATGAACAACAATTTTCTGAATTGTTTTAATTCAGGAATTTGCTAGTTCGGATATTTTATAATTCAGAAATTTGCTGTGGGGATTCTTCAAATTCGGTGATATCTTATTGTCGGGATTTTGACTTTTCGTGAATTTATTAATTCGAGAGTTTTATATTTCGGTACTTTTTTAATTTCGGGAATTTTATTATTTGGTTATTTTGCAATTCACGAATTTTATTTTTACTGAATTTGAGAATTTCCGACATAAAATTTCCCAATTATAAAATATCGGGACTAGAGAAGTCCCTAATTCGAACAATTAAAACAAATAATTTGTCAACAAATATTTTCTTAAATAGAATAATAAAATATTTATATCAAAGAAAAAACTTGTTTGATGTTTCAAGTCTGCAAAAATTATTGTTTGAATAAAATTTCTATATAATTATTAATATTTTAAATTTAAACAATAATTTAAAAAATTAAACATTAAGCAAAGTTTCTTTAATAAAAATATTTGATTATTGTATTTTTAATAAATAAATGATATTGATTACAAAACTACTTTCTCAATTACTGCAATTCGGGCATTTTCTAGTTTTTATATTCTATAATTGGACAGAATACGACCTAGCATTTTATTATCCGGGATTTTTCAATCGTCCCAAAAATATTTCAAAATATTTTGAAAGATTTATAGAATTGTAAAAAAGTCTAGAAGATTGTGGGGCAATTTTTTGGCAGGAT
>NC_046662.1:109516591-109525053 GCF_010883055.1 Belonocnema kinseyi | reverse complement strand
ATTTTAAAATGTATACTACATAACGCCCGTAAATATTTCGAGTAAGCTGTATCAATTATAATAGTTTAGAGTTTATTTTCAAATATATTTTATGAAACATGATATTTTGTATGAATGTGCCACTGAAATTCTGTTCGTACTAATTTTTATTGCCCATGTAAAACTTAATCCGGCTTACAACTGCCGTCATAACATCTAAAAACCGAAAGAACAATTTTCCAATCACTTGAAATTATAATTATATTTTTATAAAAATGTTAGGATTGTAATAATTAAGAAAATGGAAAATATATACGAGATCTTGATGAGACAAATAGCCTAAAAGATCCATAGAAATTGCAGACCACACAAATAAAAAAAATACTAAATAATATTAAAGAACTATATATAGACATTGCGCTACAAGTTTTATCAGTTTGAATAAAAATATAATATTGTAGAGAAACAAAAATTATAACATTTAAAGAATGTAAATTATAAAAAATAATTTTAGAATTAGTGGAAAATATATGAAACTGTAATATAAATTACTCATTGATTTTTATCTGCGGTATTTATTAAAATAAACATGTTTTGGAAAGTTACTACACTGCCATGTATTACACAACATTTCACATGCTCAAATTATTACCATAAGTCCAAACATTCTCCTTTTGGTCCATATGTCCCAATTTTGATCGAAAGTTTGGTCAAATTTCCTCAGCAAATTTTCTTCGTAAGCACTCCGAGGACAACGGCAAGATCCTCTCGCAGAGTTAGTTTGGGCACAGTGGCGTAGCTGCGAAATTTTCCACTCGGGGTCAAAAATAATTTGCCACCAATAATTCTCAAGTCCGCATTCATTACAAAGATCGTTTTGCCGCCCCAAGCGTTTGCGCCCGGGACAACGGCAACCTTTGCCCCCCCCCCCCCCTAGGTACGCCACTGATTGGGCAGCAGTAAAGGAATTAATGATCACGATGCTCCCGTAGAGCGATACAGGATCCATATAACACACATTCAATACATTCTTGTATTCTTTTTACGAACGTTTAATCAACGGACTTTATCCAACAAATTACTCATACGTCAACTAAAAGTCTCAGCCGAAGTCCAAGAGCTAGCTACATAAAACAGCCTCGATTCTGTGCCCAAGATCAAAGCTCGAAAGTTGTAAGAAAAGCATTAATATATCATCAAATGGCTACTCTGCCAGTCTGCAACCTTTGCGTATGGAAATGGCAGCCGGTTTTCCACGATGTAAAATTGGCCAAAAAAATCAATAAGGGGGTTGCGTCAAATTTGTTTGAAAACATTCTTCAGGTTTCAACTAAGAGCGGTGAAACAATGGAAAATGTTTAGTCGTTTGGAAAACCCTTGGCTGAAGCGAATCAAAAGTCCCAGAACCTCTCTCCCCCCCCCCCCCCCCCCACTTAATACGGTTCGCGCGCCCAGCTTTTTTCTCGACATTCTTCAGACCTTAATTAAGAGCTGTTTGTAATGGCAGAACTTTAGCATAATGGAAAACCCTCGGCAGAAGTAATTTAGTGGAAAATATCAACTTAATTATGAATACACGAGTGTTTGCTGAACTTGCATGTTGAAGCTATCTTTATATATGCCAATACAATTATTTTTAATTTCTACCCCAATTAAAAAAAAATCATCACGATACCATCAAACTCGCTGTAAAAGTTCGATTTTTTCTTGCGCGTCAAATTTTAAGCCAGTCGCTCGGTTTTTGCGAGTCAGCGTGAGGCGAGGCAGGAGGCGGTGTTGCGTATTTCTCTCTCTGGCTGGCAAAAACCGAGCGACTGGCTTGAAATTGAACGCGCCAGAAAATATTGGAATTTTGCAGAGAGTTTTAAGCGTATCGTATTGATTTTTTTTAATTGGGGTAGAATTTGAAAATAATTGTAATGCCATATATAAAGAATGCTTTAACATGCAAGTTTAGCGAACAGTCGTGTATTCATAATAAAGTTGACATTTTCCATTAAATTACTTCTGCCTAGGGGTTTTCATTATGCTAAAGAGCTGAGCGCTAGTTGGCCACACTTAGCGCGCGATTCAAAATTAAATGAAAAAAACAATTCTTGTAATTTGAATAAATAATTATTAAAATATGCACAAGAATGTATACAAATTGTGTTAATTTTGATTTCAGGCATAAAAAATGTATGACACATATTTGATAAATAATAGTTTATTTTCATTGAACTACAAAAACTGACTTATACTTCACAAAACATTGTGTAATTGATACATTTTTTGAAATAGCACATCATGTTTCAGCAGCTTAATATATAGAAGTTAATTGCAGAATATAATAATGATAATATTTGAATTATTCAAAAAAAAGAAATTTCGGCTCAGAATATTGTTCTTTTCGATTAAAAACTTATAAATAATTATTTTCAATCACTTTTCTAAGAAATTTCTTTTTAAATGAAATGTTTTGTAAAATATAAGTTGGTCTTTAAAATTAAATAAAAAAACTGTTATTTATATAATATATGTTCTATTTTTTTTCCTGAAATCAAAAGTTAGACAATTTGTATATATCATTGTGCATATTTTAATAGTGATTTACTTCAATTACAAAAATTGTTTCATAAAGTAATTTTGAATTGCGCGCTAGCGCAATTATTTAAAACATTTATTTAAAATGCAGCGCGCTTATTTAATAATTAGGTAGAGTTTTAATTTAATAAGATTAATATTTAAACAATTTTACGATATTAACTATATATGTTAAGTATGTGTGATATATATGCTAGTTGTTTATTATACGTTCAATATATTAAATATTTAATATTAAAGTTGCAAACAAACTAATTCGCACCAGTATACCGTTTACATGTGAAAAGAAATTTAAAAAGGGAGAGTCGGATTAGCGACGGCCAACTATTGTAAATAACTCTGCCCGCCTGGTACGTGACGAATACAAAAGGAACATTATATTACCGTCGCACCACTTTTAAAAGGACCATTAAAAGGACCTTGAAAAGGACCCAAATCTCTCAGACTATCTCCAAGACTAAATTTTTTCAAATCGACTCCGCTTATAGTCTCAAGTGGGCCAGGCTATTTCGCTAGAGAATACTCCGAGATTTCTATCGGTAGGGTAAAGCAAAAATCGGAC
This sequence comes from Belonocnema kinseyi, assembly GCF_010883055.1. NCBI lineage: Eukaryota > Metazoa > Arthropoda > Insecta > Hymenoptera > Cynipidae > Belonocnema > Belonocnema kinseyi. Next base: position 109,521,929 of record NC_046662.1, on the reverse strand, counting down.
AGTTGACACATTTCTTTCAAATAAATCAAATGTGTTTCAAATTGAACTGCGACTGAACTAGGCACAGTGGATTCAGAACGCATATATCTCTGTAATGCGCAGTAGTTATTCCTTTATATTTTTAGGTTATGTAACGCCAAGTGTCAATTTAAAAATAACACGGGAATCACTACTGACCATGCCAGAGATATCCGCGTTCTGGCACCACTGATTAAGCACCCTAATAAAAGTTTTTGATAGGAAGTCATAGAAAACAGTTGGAGGTATATAAAAAATACAAATTAGACCTATTAGAAGTCAATTTGCAATCTATTGGAATCCGTATACCAACAACAAGTTCAATTCGTACCCACATTTAAATCCGTGTGAATTCGAGATCTGCTGAATTGGAATGAATTTGGATTGCACACGCGGATTGAAAATGAGGTTCAAATGTATGCTGGATTCTTATATTCAATAAAAATGTGATCATCACGAAAAATACATGTTTTTTTAATATTTCAAACATACTTTTAAGACTTAATTTGCTTGTATAATATTGGTGGAATTACGCATGCGGCGTGTATGACTTGTGCACGATATTATTATAAATTATGACTAATTGGGGCAAGTCATTTTCGGCTTTCGACTAACTTGTCGTTTTTCCTATCGCTTACCCGGTCGTTTTTCCTGTTGTTTTCCTGTGGTCGCGATAAAACTACAAGGGAAAAATGACCAAAAAATGACATGCTTGTCACTTTTTCCCCATCATATATTTTCGTAAGGATGGTTCCCCGCAGGGGCCCGCATGGATGGCCCTAAAGGCTGGGGAGCTTATGAGGGCAATCCAGCGAGGTTGCTCATGGCAACGGGATGCTGATCCATAGGGTTCCAACATAAGCTTCCCTCATGGAGCCCTCATGGTTGCCATCATGAAGCCCTCATGGTTTTTTTTGCAAGTGATGGCACTTTTACTGGCAAATCTCTGGGATCATAACGCTATGATATACTGGGCTACCAGTGCTGGCCGAGCACCGAATATCGTACTAACCAGTACTAACTAGTACCGTACAGCTATACTCTAAGGATATGACAAAAAAGGTATAACAAAAATAAATACTAATTGATTAGCAAGTATTTTAACTTTAAGTATTAAGAATATTAATTATATTAATATTATAAATATTAATAGTATCAATAAAAAAATTTAAAGCACCGAATTCTAAGCTCTCTTTTTCTAATTATTTATTATACGATGCCATTCGTATGTAAAATATACGATCTATTAACAGGAATATCAATTAAATTACTGTTTAAATCAATAATTTAAATCGCTTACAATAGGGTCAAAGTTTCATGGTCCAGTAGAGTACGTTTCGGGAAAGGTTGAACATTTTTCATTTATTGCGGATAATTTTGTTGCTTCTCAAGCAGGGGCGCCAACCCCGGGGGCAGGTCGGGGGGCTGCCCGACCTCTTTTAAGGGGGGGGGGGTTCCAAAAATTGGGAAATATATTGTGTGAATAAATTAACTAAAAGTACACGAAAAATAAGGAAAAATAATTAAGTAAAGAAAGTAAAATAAAACAGAACGGGCACAAATCCATAAATCGGACGATTAAATTTATATTTATCAACAGGTTCGCGAATATTACATATGACAGCACAATTTTGTAAGTATATTTAAATTTTTTAAAGCATAAAAAAGAATGCTTCTTATATATCCCTGTGCTCTATGCCAGCAGAAATAAAACGGATACAAGAAATTCCATTTGGAGAAAAAGTAGATCAGAGTTAAATAACCAATCATTTTTTTTTCATTTGGTTATTATAAGTGATGCAAGAACGTATCCTGATTAATTTTGTCGATTACAACAAAATATCGTATAAAAAGATAGAATTAATTTTGCCTAAACAGTTTTTTTATAAATCCAAAACAAATTTGTCTAACTGACCATCAGGCCAGCTATGTGCTTGCATCCATACATAATTTTTCAACCTATAATATTAATTTGAATTATTTCTAGATTTTCAGATCACTTTCGAGTTATTTAAACATTTCTCTTATTTGTATCTTCATATTATACAATATTATAATAATATAAACTAAATAATGAATGAACGCTGTTTCCTAATGTTTTAAAAACATTGAAACTTTTTCAAAAATTTGTAAAAATACAATGATTAAATTGAGTAATATTTAAGATATTCTCGATCTATCCTCCCACCACTGTACGAAATCTTTACCCCTCAGTAGAAGTTTATTGTCCTCGGGATCAGTGCCGCTGAGTAGAATCTTAAATAATTTTGGAAAAACTGATAAAAAAAAATCATTTAAGTCCTAACAATTTGAATGTTTAATATTTATGCGAAATAGTATATTAGAGTTTTGATTTTAAATTATTTGCAATGTCATTTGATCTCTCATACCTTTTGCTATTCAAATTGCTGATTCCTTATTGTATTAGTTTTTTTTGCTCATCACATTCTTTTTTCTCAAACAGAGGGGGAGAGGGGGTGCCTGCCTGAAGTAGATCCGCCCGACCTGCTTCAAATAGGGTTGGCGCCACTGTGCTCATGTGCCTGTGTGATACTATTGATGAAGTCAATAACTCAATAAAGAAGACTTTATACCAATTTGATTTTTAAATTATCAACAGGAAATGATTAAGGAGCTAGCATTAAGCAATAAAATTTTATTAGACAGTACGCATGTTACCACAGGAAACGATTTCCAACTGGCAAGTATACATTAAAAGTCGAATGATTTGAAGCAGGCTTGTGGGTTTCCTTTTGTTAGTGGCTGTAATTAATTCTAACGTAACTGCCATTGTGATCTAACGTACATTTACTATTAATTGAAATTGCAACATCTTAGATATTTATATTGTTTCTTTTATTAAAAAACGTGAGATTGATTTAACGTTACTTTAGGGTTAGTTTATGGATATGCTGTAGCGTAAGGCTTGTGTTCATGCGGTTCGACGGGGGTGTTATAATATTTGCATTTGTGAATTTTCTTGTATGTTTTGATTATCAGGTTCGGGGAAATTTTTTTAAATATATCCACGCTTGCATTACTTACGCAAAGCCATAGATGTCTGTTTTAAGTGATGAGTCTCTACAGACTTTGGCCAACTTCAATGACTACACGGAAAAAAGCAGCAGTTTCTTACGCAGCGCAAACAAATCATCTTTCCGATACTGTCGACAGTGGATTCAAACTATACACTGTATGGAACACACACGCCACGCGTTGGAAAAGGGGTTGGGCAGCGACCTTAAATTATTTTTATGACCAGTGACTACGGTGCCTTCCCGCCCCACGTGGCGTTGGAAAAGTGACAGGGGTGTGACCGTTTTTCGAATTCGCTTGGCCTTGGTCTCGGATATCGTTTTCTTGCGAAGATAGTAGTGTTTGATCAAAACTAGAAACTCAGATTTTTCCATGTTAAAAAAAACTCGGAGGTTAGTCGCTTCTCAGTGCTGTAACTTGTAAATGCGTAAACATAAATGGCTGAAGTTTTGACAGGCGTCATTTGAAGGATCAAGCTCGACGAAATGGTTCTTTGACCAGTCACTAGGGTGACTTCCCGCCCCACGTGACGTTGGAAAAGCGGTTGGGGTGCGACCTTACATTATTTCTGTGATCAGTCACAGGGTTCCCTTCCCTCCCCGACGTGGAGTTGGAAAAGGGGTTAAGCAACGACCTTAAATTATTTTTTTGACGAGTGACTAGGGTGCCTTCCCGCCCCAAGTGGCATTGGAAAAGTGACAAGAGTGCGACCTTACCTTATTTCTGTGACCATTAACAGGGGTGTCAAACCACCCCCACAAGGCGTTGGGAATGGGATAGAGATGAGGCCTTACATTATTTCTGTGACCAGTCACAGAGGTTCCTTCCCGCCTCCAAGTGGCGTTGCAAAAGGGGTAGGGGAGGGACCTTAAATTATTTCTTTGACCAGTGACTAGGGTGCCTTTCCGCCCCACGTAATGTTGGAAAAGCGGTAGGGGTGCGACCTTACATTATTTCTGTGACCAGACACAGAGGTCCCTTCCCGCCCTCACGTAGCGTTGGAAAAGTGGTAGAGGAGCGACCTAAAATTATTTCTTTGAGCAGTCACTAGGGTGCCTTCCCGCTCCACGTGGCGTTGGAAAAGTGGCAGCGGAGCGACCTTAAATTATTCCTGTGACCAGTCACAGAGGTTCCTTCCCGCACCCACGTGGCGTTGGAAAAGGGATTGGGAAGCGACCTTACAATATTTCTGAAACCAGTCACAGAGGTTCCTTTCTGCCCCCACGTGGCGTTGGAAAAGGGGTTGGGCAGCGAACTTAAATTATTTGTTTGACCAGTGACTAGGGTTACCTCCCGCCACACGTAGCGTTGGAAAAGTGACAGGGGTGTGACCTTACATTATTTCTGTGACCATTCACAGAGGTCCCTTTCCGCCCTCACGTAGCGTTGGAAAAGTGGTAGAGGAGCGACCTAAAATTATTTCTTTGAGCAGTCACTAGGGTGCCTTCCCGCTCCACGTGGCGTTGGAAAAGTGGCAGCGAAGCGACCTTAAATTATTCCTGTGACCAGTCACAGAGGTTCCTTCCCGCACCCACGTGGCGTTGGAAAAGGGATTGGGAAGCGACCTTACAATATTTCTGAAACCAGTCACAGAGGTTCCTTTCTGCCCACTCACAGGCGTGTCAACCCACCCCCTCGAGGCGTTGGGAATGGGATAGGGATGCGACCTTACATTATTTCTGTGACCAGTCACAGAGGTTCCTTCCCACCTCCAAGTGGCGTTACAAAAGGGGAAGGGTGCGACCATAAGTTATTTCTTTGACCAGTCACTAGGGTGCCTTCCCGCCCCACGTGACGTTGGAAAAGCGGTAGGGGTGCGACCTTACATTATTTCTGTGACCAGACATAGATGTCCCTTTCCGCCCTCACGTGACGTTGGAAAAGGGATAGAGGAGCGACCTTAAATTATTTCTTTGAGCAGTCACTAGGGTGCCTTCCCGCTCCACGTGGCGTTGGGATAGTGGCAGGGGAGCGACCTTACATTATTCCTGTGACCAGTCACAGAGGTTCCTTCCCGCACCCACGTGGCGTTTGAAAAGGGTTAGGGGAGCGACCTTAAATTATTTCTTTGACCAGTGTCTAGGGTGCCTTTCCGCCCTACGTGATGTTGGAAAAGCGGTAGGGGTACGACCTTACATTATTTCTGTGTTCAGTTACAGGGGTCCCTTCCCGTACCGACGTGGCGTTGGAAAAGTGGTAGAGGAGCGACCTAAAATTATTTCTTTGAGCAGTCACTAGGGTGCCTTCCCGCTCCACGTGGCGTTGGAAAAGTGGCAGCGGAGCG
>NC_046662.1:109502374-109516491 GCF_010883055.1 Belonocnema kinseyi | reverse complement strand
GTCAACCCACCCCCACGAGGCGTTGGGAATGGGATAGGGATGCGACCTTACATTATTTCTGTGACCAGTCACAGAGGTTCCTTCCCACCTCCAAGTGGCGTTGCACAAGGGGAAGGGTGCGACCATAAGTTATTTCTTTGACCAGTCACTAGGGTGCCTTCCCGCCCCACGTGACGTTGGAAAAGCGGTAGGGGTGCGACCTTACATTATTTCTGTGACCAGACATAGATGTCCCTTTCCGCCCTCACGTGGCGTTGGAAAAGGGCTAGAGGAGCGACCTTAAATTATTTCTTTGAGCAGTCACTAGGGTGCCTTCCCGCTCCACGTGGCGTTGGAAAAGTGGCAGGGGAGCGACCTTACATTATTCCTGTGACCAGTCACAGAGGTTCCTTCCCGCACCCACGTGGCGTTGGAAAAGGGATTGGGAAGCGACCTTACAATATTTCTGAAACCAGTCACAGAGGTTCCTTTCTGCCCCCACGTGGCGTTGGAAAAGGGGTTGGGCAGCGACCTTAAATTATTTGTTTGACCAGTGACTAGGGTTCCCTCCCGCCCCACGTGGCGTTGGAAAAGTGACAGGGGTGTGACCCTACATTATTTCTGTGACCACTCACAGGCGTGTCAACCCACCCCCACGAGGCATTGGGAATGGGATAGGGATGCGACCTTACATTATTTCTGTGACCAGTCACAGAGGTTCCTTCCCACCTCCAAGTGGCGTTACACAAGGGGAAGGGTGCGACCATGAGTTATTTCTTTGACCAGTCACTAGGGTGCCTTCCCGCCCCACGTGACGTTGGAAAAGCGGTAGGGGTGCGACCTTACATTATTTCTGTGACCAGACATAGATGTCCCTTTCCGCCCTCACGTGGCGTTGGAAAAGGGCTAGATGATCGACCTTAAATTATTTCTTTGAGCAGTCACTAGGGTGCCTTCCCGCTCCACGTGGCGTTGGAAAAGTGGCAGGGGAGCGACCTTACATTATTCCTGTGACCAGTCATAGAGGTTCCTTCCCGCACCCACGTGGCGTTGGAAAAGGGATTGGGAAGCGACCTTACAATATTTCTGAAACCAGTCACAGAGGTACCTTTCTGCCCCCACGTGGCGTTGGAAACGGAGTTTGGCAGCGACCTTAAATTATTTGTTTGACCAGTGACTAGGGTTCCCTCCTGCCCCACGTGGCGTTGGAAAAGTGACAGGGGTGTGACCTTACATTATTTCTGTGACCATTCACAGGCGTGTCAACCCACCCCCACGAGGCGTTGGGAATGGGATAGGGATGCGACCTTACATTATTTCTGTGACCAGTCACAGAGGTTCCTTCCCACCTCCAAGTGGCGTTACAAAAGGGGAAGGGTGCGACCATAAGTTATTTCTTTGAACAGTCACTAGGGTGCCTTCCCGCCCCACGTGACGTTGGAAAAGCGGTAGGGGTGCGACCTTACATTATTTCTGTGACCAGACATAGATGTCCCTTTCCGCCCTCACGTGACGTTGGAAAAGGGATAGAGGAGCGACCTTAAATTATTTCTTTGAGCAGTCAATAGGGTGCCTTCCCGCTCCACGTGGCGTTGGGATAGTGGCAGGGGAGCGACCTTACATTATTCCAGTGACCAGTCACAGAGGTTCCTTCCCGCACCCACGTGGCGTTTGAAAAGGGTTAGGGGAGCGACCTTAAATTATTTCTTTGACCAGTGTCTAGGGTGCCTTTCCGCCCTACGTGATGTTGGAAAAGCGGTAGGGGTGCGACCTTACATTATTTCTGTGTTCAGTCACAGGGGTCCCTTCCCGTACCGACGTGGCGTTGGAAAAGGGGTTGGGCAGCGACCTTAAATTATTTTTTTGACAAGTGACTAGGGTGCCTTCCCGCCCCACGTGGCGTTGGAAAAGTGACAGGGGTGCGACCTTACATTATTTCCGTGAACATTCACAGGCGTGTCAACCCACCCCCACAAGGCGTTGGGAATGGGATAGAGATGAGGCCTTACATTATTTCTGTGACCAGTCACAGAGGTTCCTTCCCGCCTCCAAGTGGCGTAGCAAAAGGGGAAGGGGAGGGACCTTAAATTATTTCTTTGACCAGTGACTAGGGTGCCTTTCCGCCCCACGTAATGTTGGAAAAGCGGTAGGGGTGCGTCCTTACATTATTTCTGTGACCAGACACAGAGGTCCCTTCCCGCCCTCACGTGGCGTTGGAAAAGTGGTAGAGGAGCGACCTAAAATCATTTCTTTGAGCAGTCACTAGGGTGCCTTCCCGCTCCACGTGGCGTTGGAAAAGTGGCAGCGGAGCGACCTTAAATTATTCATGTGACCAGTCACAGAGGTTCCTTCCCGCACCCACGTGGCGTTGGAAAAGGGATTGGGAAGCGACCTTACAATATTTCTGAAACCAGTCACAGAGGTTCCTTTCTGCCCCCACGTGGCGTTGGAAAAGGGGTTGGGCAGCGACCTTAAATTATTTGTTTGACCAGTGAATAGGGTTCCCTCCCGCCCCACGTGGTGTTGGAAAAGTGACAGGGGTGTGACCTTACATTATTTCTGTGACCATTCACAGGCGTGTCAACCCACCCCCACGAGGCGTTCGGAATAGGATAGGGATGCGACCTTGCATTATTTCTGTGACCAGTCACAGAGGTTCCTTCCCGCCTCCAAGTGGCGTTACAAAAGGGGAAGGATGCGGCCATAAGTTATATCTTTGACCAGTCACCAGGGTGCTTTCCCGCCCCACGTGACGTTGGAAAAGCGGTAGGGGTGCGACCTTACATTATTTCTGTGACCAGACATAGAGGTCCCTTTCCGCCCTCACGTGGCGTTGGAAAAGGGATAGAGGAGCGACCTTAAATTATTTCTTTGAGCAGTCGCTAGGGTGCCTTCCCGCTCCACGTGGCGTTGGAAAAGTGGCAGGGGAGCGACCTTACATTATTCCTGTGACCAGTCACAGAGGTTCCTTCCCGCACCCACGTGGCGTTTGAAAAGTGTTGGGGGAGCGACCTTAAATTATTTCTTTGACCAATCACTAGGGTTCCTTCCCGCCCCACGTTACATTGGAAAAGCGGTAGAGTACGACCTTGCATTAATTCAATGACGAGTCACAGAGGTTACTTCAAGCCTCTACGTGGCGTTGGAAAAGGGGTTGGGGAGCGACCTTAAATTATTTCTTTGACCAGTCACTAGGGTGCTTTCCCTCCCACGTGGCGTTGGAAAAGTGGCAGGGGTGCGACCTTACATTATTCCTGTGACCACTGACTAGGGTACCTTCCCGCCCTACGTGGCGTTGGAAAAGTAGCGCGGGTGTGACCTAAAAATTATTTCTGTGACGAGTCATAGGGGTGCTACTGGTCCCCACGAGGCGTTGAAAAATGTATAAGGGTGCGACCTTACATTATTTCTGTGACCAGTCACAGAGGTTCCTTCCCGCGCCCACGTGGCGTTGGAAAATGTGTAAGGGTGCGACCTTGAATTATTTCCATGACTAGTTATAGGGGTGCCCCCCAGAGACGTTTGAAAGGGGTGGTGTGCGATCTCACATTATTTTTGCGACTAGACACAGGAGTGCCTTTTCGCGCCCCCCTCCCACGAGATGTCAGAAGGGGTAAGGGTGCAACCACAATTATTTCTGTGACCGGTCACAGGGGTGATTTTCCGCCCCCACGAGACGTCAATAATAATTCTTGAGTCGAAAACCGACGATAAAGTGTGATTTATACATAAAAAGTTTTGTTAAACGCGTCAAAAGTCAAAAACTATCAAATTAACTCCTCAATTACATGGCCATATTATAAAATGCGCAAAAGTCCCTTTCGTAAGCTTGAAATTTTCTTTTTGCCGTTAGAGATAGTGTATATAAACTTTGTAAATAAAAAACGTAATTTCTTTAAGTTTTAAGACTGAAAATTATATTTGCAGGTGTTTTCATGTCTAGGTTTGTGATCAGCGCATCAACATACATCAGTGTACGATTTAAAAAAAAAAATGTAAAAGAAGGAAAAGGAAAAAAGCCTGCATCATGCAATCTTTCTGGCGCCGGCAACTAACAATCTTGCCGGCATCGGAAAGCTAGCAACTACTTTAATTAAATTGCATGAATTCCTTGAATGCCATAAATCGATGGAATTGCATGAATTCCTTGAATTCCTTTAATTAATTTAATTGCAGGGATTCCTTGAATTTCATGAATAAGCGCGCTCTGCCGGTACCGGTAAAAAAATTTTCGTTACCGGTCATTGTTTTTACCGGTACCGACAGTGCATACACTTCGTTAATGAAAAGCCTCCTAAAAAATATATGTTGATTATTTGCGCAAACTTTTTCTAAAATAACATAACATTCCATAAAAAGCTAATGAGCGACTTCAAAGTGCTAATGAAAAATTAAAAAAATGTTATGATTTTAAGGCAAATACAAAAATTTTTAGAGTAAGAGCCCCAGTCTATTTAAAGGCAGAAAATCGATATCACAAGAAATTTGATCTATTTTTTTCCCCAGTCTATTTAAAGGCAGAAAATCGATATGACAAGAAATTTGATCTATTTTTTGATTCTCATTTTGTGATTGAAAAATTATTAGGAACCCGGAATTCTCAGATTAGGATAGGACCTAATAAGTTTAAATTGTTCACCTACATAAATAAAAATTAGCGGCAAATCCCGTAAATAAATACAGAACAACTTCTTTCAAGAATAAGAGAGGATTACATTTTTTTACTATTCAAGGGGTAAGTGATTGGTGAAATAAATAAATAATTATACATGCAATGGGAAATGTTTTGAGAAAAGTTTTACTCCTTAAATTGAATCACACTTTGAATCGGATCAGAAATTTTTTCCAGTTACATTTATTTGAATCTCCAACATTGTTTAAAATTTTGCGCAATTGAAATAATAAATTGTACTATCTATGTATGGATAAATAATTAGGATACACGGAGAGACTTTTAAAATCAATATTTTATTTATTCTATATGTATAATTAAAATAAAATGTAAGAATTTAGGGATAATCAGGGTACTGCTACGAAGATTCCTACTATGATAAGAGATGATGATATTTCCTTATGTATTATTATAAACTTGAGCAAGCAAAAATAAGTATTCACGTTTAGAAAAAGTCTTATTTACTATATGAAAATGGTGAGTGTGAAAAAGTGATAATGGTCAATAACAAGTTTTGTCAAACTTTTAGTCAAAAGTCAGAATTTTAAGTAACAAAAGTTGTAAGAAATGTAATAAATTTTAGTATTCTTAAATAAGAATGTGTATTGAAATGAGTACCACTAGCAATATCTGCAACAGGGATTTTCGAGAATTCTAAAAGACTATACTAAAAACGCCCGAAGGTTTCCAAGCTATTCCGTCTATAGTCGAACTCGCCACGATCACACCATCTGACCGACTGTACTGGGCTCATGACTTGTGCTTCTCCGTCAAATCTCTTCAATCATGCGTGAGTTTGCAGTACAAAAATGTTCGTAACTAGTGAAATTTAAATTAAGGTTTAAGCTCAATTTTAATTTGGAAATTTTTTATTTAAACTTTCAATATATAAAATAGAAGCTTTTAACACTTTTCAATTAAGTGCAATTAAACTGCAAAACCTAAACCTTCACACTTTGATAAATTAAATTGTACAAAAGAAACATGTCTATCTCCCAACTAATAAAAACATTATAAAAAAAGTTTCCTTAGAAAATATAGATTGCAATGAATTTATATCAATTAAAATATAGAAGTTAAGACTGATGCACATAGTTTATTGATAAATCCATTTAGTCAGTTGGTTATAAAGAATAAAAAATCTAATTTGTATTTAAAAAAAAAATTAATATCTTTTAAATTGATTGCAGAACATAAAAAAAATAAATATGATCGACCCTAATGTCAATCGAAAAATCGTCTGCACTGTTATGATGGTTGGGTCAATTAAGAAACGATATCTTTCAAAAAACAGCAAAGATATCATCTAACTATATCCAAAAATGAGTGCATCTTCCTATGTAAAAAAACTTTAAAAAACGAATTTCTTTCCTAATAGAAAAATCCCTCTTTTAAATTCAGAAATAATCGAAAATCAAGACTTTCTCTCCTCCGGCTCATTAACAATATACAGAATTTAATTATCTTCTTCTAATTAAAGAAAACGAAAGTTAAAAATTCTTTCTTCAAACACAATAGAAATCTTAAAAATGAAAAAATGGCCTCTTCCTATTAAAATAAAACTGTATCACTTTCAACTCAATAAAAACCTTACGAATATAAAATGCACTGACAATTTAACAACAATTAGAAGTTTATCATTTTAAGGTTGATAAAAATGTTAAAAAAACAATACTTCACATTTTTCCACACAATAAAAATGTGAACCTAAAAAAGTTCCTCTCGCAATTGCAAAGAAATTTAATACCAAAACTAATTTGATTTTTCTCAATTTTGGTCCTTCCAAATTAATAATGTTCAATTGTTACTTAACGTTGCAATAACAATTGTGAAGCTAAAAGTTTAAATGTCTTACACTGAAATTTTTACCATTCAAGACTTTCTATTTCAAACGATTCAGTTTCAAATTGTTTACTTTTGAATACTTGATGTATCATTGCTTATTCAGATATTTTTTTAATTCAAAATTTTTGAACTGAATGGCTGCAAAATTTAATATTATCGACTGAAAGAATATTTAAAAAGCTTGATTATTTGGGCTTTGGTATTGGAAAAGTTGAATTTTTAACGTCAAAATCTGTAAATTGTGAAATTTAAAACCGATTGAGAATCATATTGCAAAATAATTTTTGTACAAGTATTAAAACTCGAAATATAGTTTAGTTTTGAAGACAATTAATAATTTATATTGTTTTATTTTTAAATTCTATAAATTAAACAATTACGTTTAAAGATGACGACATAAAATTGAAAAATTATAAAGTAAAAGATTTTTGAATTAGCGTTGCAATCGAATTTATTTTTAATTGAAATGTATTATGTGATATGATATTTGTGATATTCCAAGTGATTTGATAGATGGTTCTTCTAAAAATTTGTGAAATTCCTTATAAATAAATAAATTCACTATCATACTCATTTCTCGGATTTTTCCGGTTTAAAAAAATTCCCGGTCATTTCCCGGTTTCCCGACCAGCGGCTACCCCGCAAATAATAAATTAACAAAGCTTCAGATATAGATTATTGGGACGACAAAATTCAGTAAATGATAGTTCTACATCTGCTCTAAGAGTAATTAAAATATTGAAAACTTAAAATTACGTTGAAAATTCAGAATATGGAGGTTCACGTTGCCATATTTATTATTTTATTTTAATTACTTTAAATAATAAATAATTATTTTTTCATTTCAATTTTGAAGGGAAATTTTCAAAATTGTTGTCTGATATAATTGCACATTTTTCAGGAGGTTCGAACAGAATTACTTCCTGAATATATTTTACTGAAAATATGAATATGTTAAATATGCTCTGAATTTTAAGCAACTATTAAAAAAGTAAAAAGAAATTTATAACAAAAAATGTAGAAGCTCATTTTGCTTGTAGGCTCAAGTAGGTTAGAGTTCAATATATTAAAGGCATTTTTTGTTAAGAGTTGGATTTTTTAGTGGTAATTATAACTTTCCTAACAGCTTGTACCATTAGGGAATTTGTTGTCCTTCTATAAAGTTACTTTCATGAATTAAGTAACATTATTTGATTTTATATATAAAAATCTTATTGTTTCTACACATTTATATATTTATAAAGACTAAGGAAAGGATTATTCATAATTAACTCGCGTAATTGTTCCATTTATATTATAGTGGTCTAGCAAATATCCTTATTTTTTTCTTCTTAAATGGCTCGATGCCTAAAAATTGTTCCTTTTCGTGTATGATGTCCACTGTATATTAGCAGAATTTAAAAAAATTAGGTATCTCTTAAGCCCCCGATTTGCGAAAAATTGCTTATGTTATTTTAGTTTCCGCTGTTAATGGTTTTTTAAAAATTAGAATAGAAAAAGGATAAAATGCATATGTACTAAAGTAAAATTATAAATTAATAGTTGAAATTAAAAAAGCAATTTTGTGCAAAAATTGATTAAAGAGAACACTAAATATTTTTTTATAAATAATGATAATATTCAGGAGACATTTTGACACCAAGAGGAAAAATTTGTAGGGCAGACATTTTAGAAAATAGCTCTTTTTGGACCACGCTTCATTTATTCCTATTTTTTATCACTTTTAATAAACTTAGTTAACTACCATTTAAACATTCACAAATAGATAACGAAAGTTTTTTTTAAGTATTATGTAATACTTTTTAAGGGGTGTAGGGTCAGAATTGCTTTAAAAAATGTGATATTTAATACTTAAGTGGCTTATTATTCAGGAAAAATATACCTTGAGAAAATCTATAGATACCTGGAAGAATTGTCAGGGAATTTTTTTACAGAATTTGAGTAGACGCCCTGAGATAATTCTAAGCATAATATTTTTTAATATTTGTATTGATATCTTTTAACATATTGAATATATAAAAAATTTACCGATTATTAGTATAAATTACCGTGATTCTTTCTCAAATGAGCTGATAATTACTTTTACATTTTATAAAAAAAAAAACCTAGAACTCCAGAACCTTCGCTTAATACATAAAAATATATTTTTAAAATTATTTTGTCTGTTAGTCTGTAGATGTTTAGTTTGTTAGCACGCTCACTTTCGAAAGATTTTACAGCTTGGCTTGGCCTTTGGTATATTTTTGAGGGTCTTAAACTAAAGGTCAAGTTCTTTAGCCAGCTATTTTGGATAAAAAATCAAAAAGTAAGCGCATTGGAAACATTTTTGAGATAACTTTTTTTCAAGATTCAAACACTCTCTGTACGAATATATGCTGTATTGAAAAAGACGAACAATTTATCCTAATGATGATTTGAAACAAGAAGACAGAAATTGAGCATTTGAAAAAGATGAATAAATTTGTTAAGAAACGCTTTTGAATAGGGTGCGTAGTTTTTATTTTAATCGTGAATAACATAATAATAAAGAGTCATACAAAATAATAAAATTCGCCTGCTGCGTGGGAAAATTCTCATCACAACTTTCGTCTTTTAATTTCTTGTTTCTCTCATGTGTGGGTTTTCAAAACAATTAATTTTTTCAAGCTTAAAAAATGGCAAATCAGAAATTGGACTTTTTTATTCAACAATTTGAAATTTTTGACCTAGCACTATAAGTTTCTCACAAGTAGTGATACGTTTCTCTCGTTTAGTATAATATAAGGGCCGAAAGAATCGTAAGTCTCAGCGTAATGCCTGCGATTTATAGATATAAGATAGGTTTATATATGCATATAGGTATCAGTTTAACCTGCGTGAACAAAACCACTGTATCCAGCGAGCGACAATCCGAGCGTATACACACATACATATATATGCAATAGTATACGTTCGTACACTTCTCTCCGTCTTTCTTTTTGCCATGCGCCAGCGTGAAACACAACATCACGTGACCCCCATTTTTCGTATAGTGGTTTAGAAAGATTGCAAGGCGTTCGTAACGAAATGTTCAACATTTTGTTTCATTTCTTTCAAAGCAGTGTACTAATTTTCGTTCTTCGAATCCATTACAAAATTTAATGCAGCGACATAGAAATACTGTAATTTTGTTATGTAAGAGTCTAAAATTCATACGATTTATTCTAATCAAAGATATTAGTCTGCATTTTCATCGATACTATTCGACTTTTTCTAACCGAACCTCGATTATCCCTAAATTCGTACACTTTATTTGAATTATGGATATGCGATTAAAGAAATATTAATATCCAAAGTCTCTCCGTGTAGAAATTGTTATAAGTAGGGACTGCAACCTGCCCCTAGGTTTTTGTCGGTTTCCTGTGGGTTCGTACGGCATAAGCTGGGGTTGTAAAACGGCGTGAGGCCCATGCACCGGAAAAAAAGGAAAAAGAGAAAAAGAGTGCCTTTCACTACCGCCAAGCCATGTGTGTGAGTAAGAGTAATGAGTGACAGGACAATGAAGCGGACATAACCAGCGTAATAGTCTACGAGTAAATTTAATGTAGATTAAAGGTGAAGCCGTAGATGCGGGATTAGTTTTGCAATATGTAAACAATTTTGAATAACACTCATTATTTCTTTTTTCCTGAAAATTGTGTATATTCTTCTATAATTTAAAAAAAGAAATGTCATAAGTTATGACGCATAAACAATTTTAACTATAAGTTTTAATGGAACTAATTGGTTAATCAACAATGAACTATTTGCTAAAATTTATTTAGATTGAAAATATTATTTAGCAGCACATAAGTTGACTTATCTGATAATAAATTAATATTTTTTAAGAATCGAATTTCAAACGATGGGATATATAAACTGAATAGCATCATGAAAACTAAATGGAATAGAAGCTTCTAATGTGTCCTTAAAGGGTTAATTTTTCTTATACCTTCTTCCCAATTCCTTTACACACACTCCACATGCTTACTTGGCGGTGGGAGGGGGGTCTACAGTTTAGGGTGGGCTCCGAACCACCAAGAGCTTTAAGTAATACAGAACCTTTTTCTCTAGAGATACCGCTCCCACGACTCTGCGGAGATGAACAACGCCCTTGCTACGCTAGTGTTCACCGCATGGGTAGCCGTGGCTCTTCCCAGAGAGCGAGGCGGGAGTCAAACCCGCATGCCGACAGAGTGGGTCCAAAGCCTACGATTTAGCCCAGCGATTCCCAACCTTTTTTTGCAGTTTTCAGGGAGGGGCAGGGCCGCCACCTTACCATTTTTTTCTCTCTATTAGAACCCAAGGGGGATACTTGACTGTCGGTCATGCATTAAATTTTAATTAGTTGAATCAATTTCCTAATCTGATTTTAAGCAAATGAAAAGAAAGTTGATGAAAATCGGTTAATATCTTCAATGCCAGTTGACAGTTCCTGTAATTTTGATTGTACTTGAAGATGTGCTTAATTACTCGAAATGTTAACCGATTTTTATCAACATTTTTTTTCCTTTTCTTAAAATTACATCACGCAAATCATTCAGATAATTAGAATTGAATTGAGCCATGTCTTTAGGATTTTAGTCATTGAAACAGCCTTAAATCGCATCACAATGAAAGAGTCTTCATAGCGCGGGGGGGGGGGGGCTGCCGAGGAGCTGGTCCCGGTGTGGCTTCCCCCGACCGCAGTCGGGCCGTCGACCGTCGGCACTAGTTTGGGAATCGCTGATTTACCCCCCACGACCATTGCCCCACTTGTATTGCAACTATTCCTTTGAATTAAATTGATTTTGTGAGAACTGGAAAACTAATAAATGAATATCCCTTTTATATAAAAGTCCATATGAAACAGAAACAACACACAAAGGTAAAATCCTAAAATTAAAATCATTCTAAATGTACTATTAGTAACATTATAAATTACTTATCTAATCGATAATGAACGCTAATTTAGATATTTTCTGAAATTCACTATCAAACAACTTGACTTAGAAACTTATCATTGAATTATAGAATTTTTTCAAATCACTGATAATAATAACTAGAAATAGGCAACCTGGCCTGTCAAAGTAGAGGTTATAATGACTGATGAAACGTTTACTATACAAAAACCAAAAATAGATTGATCTATTGATCCGAATAAATAACGTTATCAGACATAATATATCTAATTTAACTATAAATTGAATAAATAAATGATCAAAATACGCTATTACTCTTCTATTTAGGGAATAATAGGAAATAAATGATATATATATATATATATATATATATATATATATAGAAGGTTGCATTTTTTAGGGCTGATTAGGGCCTTACGAAAATTTTGCTAATTTTCTTCAATCCGTAATCCAATTGGTAAAGAAAGGTTTATTCCTCTTATTAAAATATTCAAGTTTAAAATAATTAATTTTAATTAAACAGGAAAAAATCATTAATAGCTATTAAAAAATCAAACAGTAAATAATAATAAGAGGAATAAACCTTTCTTTACCAATTGGATTACGAATTTAAGAAAATTATCAAATTTTTCGTAAGGCCCTGATCAACTCTGAAAAATACAACCTTCTTGCAAGTTTTAATCATATGGATTACTATCCGGAAACTTCGCATTAATTGGTTCAAGCATTCATACTGTATCAGATGTGTAAAACCCCAAGAAGTCTTTGTGTTCTTAAAAAAAAAAGAAGAAATACACCCTTACAATGGAATGGGTCCACCTTTCGGGCGGTGTCATTACCGGTGGGTGGCTCGGCAACCGATGGCGATGCAGAAATTGTGACTTCCCGGTCCACCTTTCGGTCAAAAAGAAATTAGGTACACAACGACCGTGCGAAAAATGGGGCACATTTCCCTTCAGATAGCTGACGATTAACAGATGCCCGGGGTGTCGGGTGGCTTTGCGTGACAGAAGAGGGCTCATTAGGGGAGGACTTCTCAACCGTAAACAGCATATCCTCATATAATATCCTATCCTCGAGGATGCTGATCAGATAATTGATTCGAGGAGGCTGACCTGGAGAAAGTGTGAATTAGAGGAAACTTCCCCCCGCTACGCGCTGCTCAGGGTCACCTTCTGGCGGCATCCTGGAACTGGTGGGATCGTCACCCTAGAGCAGTTATTCCCAAACTTTTCATGCACTTTCTGGGGAGCGGCAGGGCCGTCAGCCTCACATTTTTTCACAATACCCTGCCGCCAAGGCGGGACATTTGACTGCTTTACTGCTTGACACACCATGCTTCACGCCAGAGAATTAAAACCGGTTGAGAAAAATTAAAATGTGTTAATATGTTAATAAATTACATTTCAATTAGTTGAATCAATTTTCGAATCTAATTTTTAACAAATGAAAAGAAAGTTGATAAAAATCGGTTAATATCTTCAATGCCAGTTTACAGTTCTTGTAATTTTGCGTGTTCTTAACGATAAGCTCAATTACTCGAAATATTAACCGATTTTCATCAACTTTTTATTCATTTTCTTAAAATTACATCAGGAAAATGATTCAGATAATTGGAATTGAATTGAGCCATATCTTTAGGATTTTAGTTATTGAAACAGCCTTAAATTTCATGACAATGAAAGGGTCCTCATAGCGGGGGGGGGGGAGGCTGTTGAGTGGCTGGGCCCGGGGTGACATCCCCCTGCCTACGGCAGCCTCGTCGACCGGCGGCACTAGTTTGGGTAGGGTGACTACCCGGCGGTAGGGGTATGCCAGCCCGGGCTGGGAAGTTCCGTAGAATCCAAGGCAGGGTCCCCGCTGTGAGCATGGAACTATTTTTTTTTGACCGAGCACGAATGCCTTTCATTTTTCTGAGATTGAGACCTGTTACAATAGCTGAAGTTATGAAGGTATGACACAATTGAATTTAAATGAGCTGAATCAATTTCGTGATATAAATTTAGAAATATGGAAAAGAAGTTCATAAAAATCGGTTAATATTTTCACTTAATTTTTCCAAGAAAATACATTGCTGGATCACTTTGCAGCGTAACAAAAGTGCAATAACTTTTGAAGTTATTAACCGATTTCTTTCTATCTTTTTCTAATGTTCTCGCCATAGTCCAGAAAATCTAACGCTGTCTATTTAAATTCACTAATGAATATCTAACTAAATTTCCCATTTTTCCTAATCGGCTCTAATTTTCTTATAATGGGAAGGTCGAGCGCGACAAGTCAGCACATGCCCACATCACAGGCTGTCAAGTATCCCCCTTGGGTTCGAGTGTTATGAAAAAAATTTGAAGGCGGCGACCCTACCGCTACCCACAAAGAGCGAAAAAAGTTTAGGAATTGCTGCCCTAGAGAGTATTGATGAAGTTGTGCATAAGGAGGAAGCCCTATAGGTACTTAAAGAGAGATCACATGACCTTTTTGCAAAAAGGGAGGAGGAAAAATATAATTAATGTTTTCTCATGTAAACATTTTTGAAAAGGGACTAAAATAAAAACTCATTTAAGTTTATGGAAACCTTTGATGTATGTACTTTAATATACATTTCATTAAATTAATTCAAATATTTTAAGAAAATATTATAAGCCAGAGCGAAACAGGTAATTATTAAATAAATAAATTAATACATATTTTATTTTTAATAAATTAATCACTAGGATTATTATAAA
>NC_046662.1:109501099-109502274 GCF_010883055.1 Belonocnema kinseyi | reverse complement strand
AGAATGAAACCGAAGGGCCTATGACAAAGCCACCGAACGCGTCCTCGGGTTGCGAATAGAGGGTCCCTGTACCAAGGGTTTCTGCTGAAGTGGTCCCGAAGGAATTAACTCCCCAGCGGAGTTGTGAAAACCGTGCCGAAAGCTGAATGGCACCTGGGTGAGGTGTCTAGAACGGTGATTCTGGGATACCGGGCGACCTCTCAGTGTACGCAGCCTTATCCTTACATGCGGGGCTCTACAAGGATGGACGAACCCCTTTCCCTAGCTTCTCGTGGGAACAACAATGACAACACCAGACATAGTTGTAGTAAGGTCGGTTCAAAACAACAGAACGCGCAGGGCTCCCGACAATGGGTCGGCCAACAATGTCGACCAATCTAGAGCTGGAGGAGCCAATGAAAATAGATTCAATGCGATGGATCGGCGGGATCTCGCGACGTTTGGGTGGACGGAGCAACTGAATCACGACTTGCTAGAGTGCTACGATGCGACTGTGGCCCGTGAACGGGGTTACATGGCACGGCTGCATGCTCTGTGGTGCGAGAAACACCCGGAGCTATCGCACTTTTCGCAGCAACGTCTGCGAAACCATGCTGAACTACTCCGTAAAAGGGGCTATATAAGCGGAACGCCTACTCTACCACAGCTAAAACAAGCCGGCAACAAAGAAAGAGAGGTGACACTAAGGCCAACCGCGGGCAGGCATCCAATAGATGAAGAGTGATGCTTTACGACCCGGAGAAACATCAACACCAAGGTTTCTCTCAAGCCTAAAGATCTGGCTAAAATGGATGACGAGCTTCGTGGACATTTTTCCGGAGAATCCGACCTTTGGCCTATCAATTATTGTGTGTGTAATGCAGCGATAGCTTTGGCCGATTTGTACCGTAAAATAAAACCAACGGCTGATCATAAGACCAAAAGGCGAATGCATCAACTTGCCATAAAGATAGGCTGGGCAAGACAGTACGCGTCCCGCATTCAATGTGTGATTGACTACATCACATCTGGCAGGAATTTTACCGCCAAGGTTCGAAAGTTTGCGCGCAAACTCCGGACCCGTTATCACACATTTAACAAGTCAAAGCTGCTGACCATCAGGCAGCATATTGTTGAGAGAATACGTATACTATCTGATGCTAAGAGAAGTCTAGAGCGGAGGGAGAGGTGGGTCA
>NC_046662.1:109496212-109500999 GCF_010883055.1 Belonocnema kinseyi | reverse complement strand
TAAGAGGGATGAAGAACTATTCCGCACCGGGACCAGATTGTATCAAAACCTTCTGATGGAAGAAGTTTTCTTCAACCCATCAGCATTTGGCCCGTATTTTCAGCTCATATTTGAAGTCGTAAGAGCCGATTCCAGAGTGGTTGGTGGAAGGGCGCACAATACACCGGCCGAAAATAGGCAACTTAGCTGACCCGAAGAACTGCAGGCCAATAACTTGTCTGAACATGCTTTATAAGATATTCACAGCTATCCTACATGATAGGATTGTTCGGGCAATTGAACCTGTGTGGCCAGAAATGTATGAACAACGAGGCTCAAAGAAAGGCGTAGCCGGATGTCGGGAGAACCTGCTCATCGATAGATGTGCCTGCAAAGATGCAGCATTCTACCAGCGTGACCTATTGATGGCCTGGATTGATTATCGGAAAGCTTTCGATTCGACATCGCATAGACTTATCATCTGTCTTTTGAAAATCTTAAAGGTTCATCCGCAAATAGTTGGGTGTATACAGAGATTGATGCCGCTTTGGAAAACCAGATTTACTATCTCATCTGGCAAAAATCGTGTGACAACTAACAAGGTCACGTTTCAGAGAGGTGTCTTTCAAGGCGACACCATGAGCCCACTCCTCTTTTGCCTTACATTATTGCCACTATCTCTAGCACTGCGCCATTCCGACGGGTACTTGTGTGGCAAACCTGCAGATCGAAAGAACAAGGTCACTCATGTATTTTACATGGACGATCTTAAGAACTATGCTATAAACAGAGAGCAACTGCATCTAGCTCTGGGGATTGTCGAACGATATACTAAGGAAATTGGAATGGAATTTGGGTTAGACAAATGCGCCAAGGTTTATTTGAAGCGAGGAAAACTTAATGGCATCCCTGAAGATCCTGAGCTCGTTGATTGAAGCGCCATATGACACCTTTGCGCTCGAGAGACTTATACATACCTGGCCGTGCCACAGAGCCGCATTCAGGATGTGACTTCTATAAAGGATACTCTCCGAAGTAGATACAAACATCTCATCCGACAGATTTGGTCTTCTGAACTGTCGGCGAGGAACAAAGTATCTGCAACGAACATGCTTGCCATCCCGGTACTACTCTATTCATTGGGAATAGTTCCATGGACGAAGCACGAGCTCTGATCTCTTGATATCGGAACAAGAAGAGTTGTGCACATGAAGAAAAGAATGCGTCTTAAGTCTTCCGTTCCGCGACTGTACATCTCACGCCGTCAAGGGAGTCGTGGAATATTGAGCCTTGAATGTCTTCACAACAGGATTATTCTGGGTACAGCACATAGCGTTGCAAATGGAAGAGACCCTCTTCTTAAAATGGTCAGGAATCACGAAGAAGTGGGCAAAGGAGCATTTCTGTACAAAGCAGCGGAGCAGGCTGCTGAAACACTCGGCCTTGACTTTAGTATTAGGGGTGAGCAAAATGCATCAAATCTTATCTATCTCGAGTACTCACTCCTGAAAACCCGGATTAAGAAAGCACAAGAAAAAAACTTTCGTAAACAGCTCCTCGATAAGAGGATGCACGGTATCTTCCACAGAAATGTGAAGGATCAGTCAATGTCTTGTGAGCTAACGTTTGCTTTCCATAAATCGCGCGGATGGAAGTCTGGTACAGAGGGTTTCATTTTTGCATGCCAAGACGGTGTCATTTCCATCTTAACATACCGTCACCACATTTTGAGCCAAGACATTCCCGATGATAGCTGCAGGGCGTGCCATGCACACCCCGAGCATTTAGCTCACATACTATCTAGTTGCCCAACTCACGCGGGAACGACCTACAGTCAATTGTCGAGAATGGGAAGTGCCTCATATACTGGAACTGTATATTCTCGACAATTGTTTCTGTTGCTCACTCGAGGCCTGACATAGTTCTTCTTGACTTCGAGAAGCGAACCATCTTCGTTATCGAATTTTCGGCACCAGTTGACAAAAACATCATAGCCAAGGAGAATAAAAAGAAAGAGAGGTATCGAGACCTTATAAGGGAAATGCAACGATTGTACCCGGAATATTCTGTTAAACTGATCGTCCTTATCAATGGCGCTCTTGGAGGTGCCAAGCTTTCACTTGCTAGTAGCCTAAAAAGCATCCCTGCGTGTCAACAATATGCTAGAATACTGGCGGGAAAAATGCAGAAGGCGGTTGTCCTTGGGTCGCTCCGTGTTCTCAGGGTGCACGAGGCTTTTGCTGGATCGTCGTATTGATTCCTTTACAGACTGTAACCATCTATCTCACGGTTGTGAGACGTGGTTGTGGCTGAAATTTTACCGCGATTTCGCTGGAAGCGGGTGCAATTTTTCAGATTAGCACCCGCTCCCGACGAAATCCTGCGGTTGTCCTTACGACAAATTGTTTTTACTGGGAGTGACATCATCATTCAATAAAATAAACGAACGGTGTCGAAATCGTAATAAAAGGAAAATTTTGATTGGCTACCGATGTCGACATATCGCGAGATAAACCCTTCTACGTTATAGGTACTTAGATGATAAATATAGGCGCGCGCGCTAATAACGCCAGATTGCTAAGTATATTGAGATTATATAGTACATAAAGTCTTAAATAAATCGATAAAAAATATTTAATTTTTATAACGGCAAAAATTTATCGAATAACCAATAATTCATGCCGGCACCGAAAAATATACGTTTTTTGTTCATGGAGGAACTTTCAACATTGTATTTCTTTTTATGTATTTCGAGTTTACGCCTTCTGAATCTAGCCGGCCAGTGACACCTAACTCTCAAATACGTTCCGGGAAAGTTTGAGTGCTTTCGAAATTGCAGAGAGGGATAGGCGGACACAGATTTTAGAAAATATTTGCAAATATTTGAGAAACATTATTCGGGGCACAAATACTATTAATAGTTTCTCGATGCTTTGTCTCCCAAGCAATCAGTGCCAAATAGATTGATTCCTCGATGACAGTTAAACCCCTGGTGTTATCATAGCCTTTTAAGAGGGTTTGTTGATTAAGATCGAAGACGATTCTCAATTCTGCCTAATTTAAAAATCCACCGTTGTGAGAAATTCGTGTTGTCATTTCATTGTTACGTAAAAATTTAAGAAAATAGCGTGGATTAAAAATTAGATCGATTTTTGTATTTTTCATTATAAAGTAAGGTTTTTCCGGCGTAAAATTTAACTTTTTAACAATTTCTTGATTTCGTGAACCTTGATCACAGACTACTGATTTCAATATGAAGCGCGTTTTTTACAAATTTCATCTATTGTTGAAAAAATTATGTCATGGATTTTGTCAGAGTTGACTTTCTTCCCGAGAAAGCAATAACCAATAGGTTGTTTGGCTTTCTTATTAATCTCTATAATTTTCACAACTAATGCAGCTGTTGCTTCAACTGGTTCTCGAGCATTTCCATCATCAGAAAAACCAATAAATTTATCCACACTTGCGTCGTTATGGATTTCAGGGTTAAAATAAATTTCGTCTATTAAGAGATTAACTAATTTATATTCATTCGGCTGTTTTTCCAATTGAGTTTCCAGTGCAGAAAGAATTGTTTGAATTAAAACCCGGCGAAATTTGGAATTTACTTTCATACTCTCGAAGTGTTCTTTCAGATGAAATGGCGCATATTCTTCCCAAATATGAATAGGCTTTCGGCGAGGAATACAAAAATGGTAAGGATGAATCTTTAAGTTTATCACTATTCCGCCTCCCACTTTTTTACAATTAGACAAGCGCAGCTGAGATTCAAACAATATGTGTGCTAGTTTGGAAAGATCAGCTTTAGTTTCTTCAATTACTTCCTTTACATTTTGTTTGATGGCTAGTTTATGTGGATCCCGACTGTTTTTCGTACGCTTTAATTTATTTACGTGACTTTTTAAAACAGCGATAGTTCTTTTGTAAGAATTTAAGCGCAATGTTTTAGAGAATAAGTTTTATACTGACGCAGTTTTAATTATGGAAGGTTCACCTCAAGACTCATGCGGTAGTGTAGGGATTAGAACGTGTCGTTTTCCAGGAGTATTGCAATCCGTTTGCGTTAGTTGTGTAACGTACCCTTTCCTAGAAAGCGTGCTCAAAACTTCTGTAACTTTACCATACCCGGCAGGCATATTAAAATATTCTGTTACTGGAACCTGTTTCGAAGGAGTTTCTTGAACCCGTTCTGAAGGCGTGCTAACAAATGCAGCTTGAGTGTCCTAACTCTTATTCTATCTAGGAGGCGTACGAGGGCTGTTTGTGCAAAAAAGAGGCAATAACTATCAACCCCCTCGTGCATACTTTGTTCTATGTTGTGTAGTTGTGTTGTGGGGTTGTTGTGAAGACAGCCTCGATATAGCTGATGGTGGTGTTCCAATAAAAATTACGGGAGAGGATATTGGAGTGTATTGTGTGTTGACTTTCTTCTCCGAAAAGGTACTAAATTGGCCGCCTACATCTACAATGTAATAACATACAATTTTTCAAGTTTTAATTTTACTTATTCGCTGATTATTAAGTAATAATTTTATTTTTCATCAACAAATGTTGTACATTGTGCTCATGGTCCATGCCCAAAGTTTAGAAATAATCTCTGAAATTGCATAAAGTCTTCGTTTAAAATTCTTACCACTTATTACTAACTGTCGAACTTCTTTCACCTCCAATTTCACTTCCGAACATGTTTCCACACTGAAAAAACCAGTTGGTTGGGACAACTAACAAAGTAGTAGGCCCAACTATTTTAGTTTGTAATATATGCCGCTGCTATTAAAGTGGTTGAGGCTACTACTTTTATTCGCAAG
>NC_046662.1:109493377-109496112 GCF_010883055.1 Belonocnema kinseyi | reverse complement strand
CATAACCTGAAAATCGACGTATGCATGAAATTAAGAATCACGCAATAGATACAAATCGCCAATTTCTTCAATTTCTTTCAAATGGGGAGCAAGATATAAATAGAAGACGTATCGTTGCGGCGTTTCAGGTCTGTGAGCTCTGTATGCACACAGTCAGCAGATCGCAAACATAGCGTGCATGTCATCTTGTGAGCGCACTGTACCTGCAGCTGGGGTGCAGAATCTGCAAAGAATTGCAGCCCTGATATAATAATAATTATTATTGGTTGATAATAACTATTTAAATTATTCAGTATAAATTTATTTACTATTTTTCCCATAGAAATGATAAAATTGTAAAATTTGGTCTTCCTGATCCGTTTAAAGAAGATGAAATTGTGAATAATAGGCAACTGAATATCACTAAAATATCATGAGTCTCGGGAAGAATGTGCAATAGCGTCATTGTTAAGTGTATTATAATAATGTTATGATGGAAATATTTTAAATTGCGCGCTTTGATTCTTCCTTCTGTCACGTCATTGGATTGTAACTGAACCCGGGTCTGACAGGCCGGTGCCGTCCCGTTCGTGAGACTGTTGTACCAATTCCGGGCCCGCGACCTGTTGCACATGTTTGGCTTCTTTGTTTTTCAATTTTATTTATAGTGTGCGAGAAAAGCGCTGTATGGTGCACGTGTGATCACCATCGTGCAAGGGAACCCCCCATCGTGAAAGAAGAATTTATAGATTAACGAAATTGTGGTGAGTACATTTATTATTATAACCTAACTCTTTGTTTCATCCCGTTTTTTCTTATCTCTTTTTACAATATTCTCATTAGATAGGGTATTAGATTTGTGTAAAATTTGACCCCCCCCCCCCTCCGTTTTTGTCAAATATACACGTGTTGAGGCCCCTGGAATCCGAAAACAGGTTTTTATACGAATGAGTCTGCCTGTGTTAGTGCGTTCGTTCGTGGGTCTGTAGATTTTTGGAAGTTAGCACAATAACTTTCGAAAGAATTGATAGCGTAGATTGGCCTTTGGTATTCTCTTTTATTGTTTTAAATAGCTATTTTCCCGCACACTGACTGCACAGTGCCGGCAGGCTCTGCAGATAGATCAGCAGGCTATGTTGACAATCCTTGAGACAGATGCGGGTGCATATGCAGCTCATTGCGCCATCAGGCCCTGCCGGCATGACATGCTGGCATCCTGCCGTCAGCATAACTGCAGAGGACAAGCACGATGGTACGACATATGCCTGACGGCGTAATGAGCATTATATGAACCCGCACCTGTCTCAAGGTCTACCGAAATGGCCTGTTGATATATCTACAGAGTCTGTCGGCACTGTGCAGTCAGTGTTCAGGAAAATTGCTATCTAGGTACCGACCGCGGCATAGTTTTCTTTTTCCTAAAGCAGAATTTTGTTTTAATATATTTAATTCCTTCTAAATGTACCGATAGGCACACACATTAGTTCACAAGATATGTGCAATAAATTATTCTAATTCCTTTATGTGATATATAAGTTATGAAATGTTAATTCTAATCGCTTCACGTCTGCCCTTTTAGAGTTAAAATTATTTCATTTTACACATTTTAATGGACTTCATCTGTAATGTATTCTTTTCAATGTCAGCAGGGATTAATACATTTTTTAACTAGCTTCAATAAATTATTACGGGCCATGTATGAAGTACTTGTTTGTGCGATATATAAGAGACTCCTAAAAAGTTCATGCAGAAGATTCATGGTTTGATTCTACGTTTGTCCTTTCAAAGTAAAATGCTTAGCTTTTTCTTTCTCTTTGAAGTGTAGTAAAATTAAATTTAAATCTCTTAGATTTTCTTGATGTTTTAATTCTATTTTTAAATATATGAGTTACCTAACTCTGGCTTTCTTTCTGTATCAGAAAGGATTTTTTTCTCTTAAGCATTGCCTTTAAACATATTTTATACATTTTCATTCCAAAATTTGAATTATCATGAAATTAATACGATTTTAAATGTTCCTCATATTCAATCATACTATAGCTGATGTTTATACCGTTGAAAAAGATCCGAGATAAATGGTTCAAATTATTTTCTTCTTTATTATGATAGATTTATTGCCAAGATTTGCTGTCAAATTGAAAAAAAGTTTTAAATTTGAGAAAACGGCAGAAAAAAATATTTTCCCAAAAATATTTTTTATTATATTATTTAAATTTCCAAACCCAAAAATTAACTGAAAATTTAAAGATGGGTTTACTGAGAAAAGTAATTTTCAATTTTCGCAGAAAAACGGCTGCCATTTTGTTAATAGAAAAGAACTGTCAGCGAAGAGGGTGAAAAGATTCCAAATGGTGCGACTATAACTTTAACAGCTCAAGTCGGGAATAATTGGGTGCAGTGAAAAAAATGGTTAGTTGCGACAAGAAGCTCCTTATTAGTAGAGTTGGTATAAGCTACAACAACTACTTCGATGGTAACAGTAACTAACCAGTTTTGTACGGCAACAAGTCGCCGTTAGTCCTCCTATGAAGGTTACATTAGTAAGGATAGTAATTGTAGTCACAAAAAATAAATTAGTTACATTTACCAGCAATTTATTTTCCAAGAAATAAAAGTAGTAAAGGTTACGAGTTTTGCTCCTTGGCGATATTGGAAGAACTGAAATATGAGCAGTACTACCAACATTCGCATCGAAATATCGCGTCATGTTTTCGATGATCGCCATTTTAATCTGAACCTTTACGTATAAAGTGTAA
>NC_046662.1:109477115-109493277 GCF_010883055.1 Belonocnema kinseyi | reverse complement strand
AATTTCTTTCAAATGGGGAGCAAGATATAAATAGAAGACCACCGAAATCTTCCGAAGCCTTCAGATCGGCAATCATCGTACAGCAGAACTCCGAGGTCGAATTGTGCATTTTCGGCTTACATACGAACTCACAGTGGTAATCATGCAATTTCTGTTTTGCGGCTCCCAAACGGTAGGTATGGTGGGGGTAAATTTCATCCACGATCTGGCACCTGGCGGGGGACGATTCCCCTCGTGCGGCATCGTTGCGGCGTTTCAGGTCTGTGAGCTCTGTGTGCATATAATAATCTTAACTGCTGCAATCTTAAAATGTCAATTTTTGTCTATTCAACACTTATTACCGGAAGTTCACTTCAAAATAATAATTTTAATGAAATATCTATGATTTTAAATATTCATGATTTGCAATAAATGGTCGCAACCTACGTTTTGAGTTTGGAAAATTCGCATCGTTTTGGGCGTTATATTTCAATGAATTTAAAATTGTTATAATTTTAGATAAAAAACTATTTCAAGTTGCTATAAATAGTATTAAAGAAATATAATAATTACATCATCAAAATTATTTACCTACTTCAGAAGTCTTTTTCTTCCGACACTCACATACAGCATCTTTAACAGTAGGGAAAATACCTCGATGTAATAAAGGTCTCGGATAGACAGTTTTGAAGTACTCTTCCTAAAAATCATTATTACAAATCCGAAGATCGGGACAAACTTTTTCGTCAATTTCAGTGAATTGTATCCATTCTTCACGAAGGAAAAATACAAATATTTATTTTTGAATTTTCAGCCGCTGTTGCAAATTATTGATAAAATTTGTCTTTTTTTCTTTTCTAATGGGAATTTTCATCTCAGGTTAATGAGGTGATATAGACGCCCTTTATTGTTTCCACAATAATAATCGTATTTTCTTTTAGTGTACTTACGTTGTCGGGTTCCTTGGAAGCCGAAGAAATGAGCATTGTTTATTGTTTTCTGTATTGTTATTGCAACCACTCACACTACAATAATGTGGCATTTTTACTAAGCACTGTCACAATGACACTTGTGAACAAAACAATTTCGCATTCGTGGGATGCCACCCTAATTCAAGTTCCTGTGGCAGCGGATGAGAAAAGGTACCCTAATCGGCGCTCAAGAAATCGTTTACCTTATATGGCAAGCGAAACAATTCGATATCGGAAGTGAAACCGAAATTCTGTAGATCAGACTATGAGAAATAACATACTCACATCAGTTTGGCTCCAAGTACAGCCATACAAGTTTCCTGCGATGGAAGGAAAATCGCACGAAAGAATCTTTTAACCGTAAGACAATAAAAATACAAACGATATAAATGTAATATATCTTCAATCAAAATTTTCATCGTGTTCGTCATCAAAAGTTGCGGATTCTGATAAGTCAGAAGAGCATTCGATCAGTTTCATCAAAACCATACTTATCGCAGGACCATCAGAAAAAAGCAACAATTGCAAGGCTTCTGGTCATAAACCTTTTGCTTTTTTCTTATACTTCCTGCTTATGCTCGATATGTATGAATGTAAAGTTAAGAGAAGTCTAATGAAAATGTCTTGCATGGTCGCTGTTCTTGATTTTTTTCGAGGAAAACATTCGCGATATTTTTTAATGTCTTTGTTACAGGCTTCTTGTGCGCCTTCCGACATTTGTCGAATAGAAAGTGGGGACCATTCAATTATCAGAGGACTGTGAATCAAAATTTTGTGAACCTGAGTTGGCATGTAATACCAAGGATACAATGTTACGAAAATGTCAGCGGTTTAAAGACAATATTGTTCAATCGCAGTCACATTTACGGTGAACCCACTCGAAATAACTTGCAATATTGTGTAAAATTTTTTCAAAATGTTACCGTATACACCCAAAATTTTGGCTGAATCTGCGCTTTTTTCTAAAAAACGTCTTGTAGTGTTTCTGCCATTGTTGCTGCCAAACCCTTGTTTCGGTTTATGGACAATGAGACCTAACTCTTTCTTGAATACAGATTGAATATTTAGCTTCCGTTCAGCAATCAATAATTTTTCTTCATCTTTTCGAGATTGCCATTTCTGAACACCGATTTTGTAGCCATTGTGCAAGAAGCACTGAAAACAATTGATCCAAGCATGCAACGTTGATAATCCAAGGTCGAGTCCGATTCCGTCTACGTCTACAGATTTCATCAGGTTTATGTCATTAAAGTTTTCTGATCTGAAATTGCATATGTAGCAACGCATTGTTGACTTTGTGTCTATCACGGAGTTACAAACTTTACCGTCAATGACAGTAAAAAAAGTTCAAATTTAACTGTAACTTTCTTCCCGTCAATAATGGTCGGAAAAGGAATGAGAGACTTGATCAGATTACAAATGTACTGTTGTTCTTAGATCGTCAATGACGCAATTTCTTTGGAAATTTGAATTATAATTGGGCAAAAATAACGAAGTGATGAAGGCCTGGGATTTTTTTCATATAAATAATTGCTGTTTTAAATTATCTGACCCTAAAATTTGAAATTGAACGAAAGATGTTAAAAATACACTCGCATCGGACTTTTTTTCATTTGTGAACTTTTGTTTGTATTCCCTGTGACCGGCACTACCATCACAACCCCATTTACCAATTGAGCTTAGGTTTTTCGGTACATTGGGGTGCAAAGAGTTAATTACGTCTGTTTGTACTTTAAAAATTCTATTGCAAGTATGATTTAATAAAGGCTGTAATTTAACTTAGGCTGAGATCTCATTTACCGTAATATATTTATAATTATAATTAATTATACTAATGTGATAATAAAAAAAAAGAAATGTTTCTTTGATTGGTGTAGACCTTGGTGTAGACCTTGGGTCTACACCAACAAGGACCTTTGTATTTAAAAAAGTAAATTTTGAATATAAAATCTGCCCCGCCTGTTTCATCTCGCGCTTTGCGCTCTCTTATTTATTCTTTGCATTTGGAATGCTTGACTGAAACTTTATCAAAAAGAGCTCTGTTAGATCGCAGTATTTATATGTGTCTTCATATTCTAAATTTTCTACTTAATTAAGTATAATTGAAGATTGAGTTACTCAAACCAGTGTAGGCTTTAAGTTACACATTCTCATTGTGATACTCGCGACGCGCGCTCGATTTTTGACAGATATTTGTAAATGTATATTTTCTGAGCGAACTTAAAATAAATAAAAACTACAATCCTTTTTTCAGACATTTTCTTGTATCTCAAGTTGTTATACTAAGAATATCATTTTAATTTACATATTTTTTTTACGGATAAAGCAAAATTTTCAGCAAGTCTTCTTTTAGATTTTTCACGTATTTTGCGTCTTTTGGCGTAACATTGGAATTTTCGATTTTCTGCATATTACTGACGATGAATAAAAACAAAATTAAGATTGCTATTGGAAAATAGTTCAAAAACATTTTGTATAATTTTTCCGAAGCTACAATTTCTCTTTCGTACTTTTCTTCGTATGTTCCGTCGTTTGGTTCGAAATTTAAATTTTGTAGATTTAAATTTCGGACAATTCTAATACTTTCTGAGAATGTAAGAAAATGTAAAAAAGTTTTTTTTCTTTTTTAGACGAACAATTTTTGTCTATCAATTCGTTCTCGTACCTTTTGTCGTTTTCCACCAAATTTTTCCATTTTTCTTTTTTCTTCTTATGAGCCTAAGAACTTTTTTTGTTAATAAAATTTTAAGCTGAAACTTTGGAAAATGTATACAGTACAATAAAGTACGTTTAAATACTTTATTCTGGCAGTTACTTCACTGAAATTTATATCATCTTTTTTCTGAACCTCGACATTTTTTTAACGTTGGACCTCTTTTTACATATAAAATATCGGTCTAAAACTTTTAGAAATGCAATATCTGAAAGAAAACTATGTGAAAGTACAAAGTTTAATAATAAAAGATGTAAAAATAAAATATTTTAACTAAACCTTATTCGGCACACAAGAAAGGACTCGCAACGTAAAACGAGCCAGAGGTTAGAGCCTCGTCTAGTGACCACCAGGGTTTGGATTTTCGTGTACACCGTTACTGGCTGATGGCGATGGAATTGATAGTTGAAATACTTTTTTTCACATCTTTTATTATTAAACTTTGTACTTTAACATTGTTTTCTTCGGGCTCTTGTATTTCTCAAAGTTTGAAACCGATATTTTGTGTATGACAAAAGTTCGAACGTTCAAAAAATTTCGAGGTTCAGAAAAAAGATTAAATAATTTTCAGTGAAGTTCCTATCCAAATAAAGCACCTAAACGTACTTTATTGTACCATAATACATTTTAAAAAGTTTCAGCTCGATATTTTATTTACAAAAAAAGTTCTTACGTTCAAAAAATCATTCAATGAACTGATTAAGAGAGGTCAATAATATAGATATTTGTCTGTGTCACATGCTCTAAAAACAAAAACTACGAGTCCTATTAAAAACTGGTTCTATAAGAAATTTGAAGATATGTTTTATGTGCAAGATTTTTGTAAAATAATTTTTTTTCTCAACTTGTGTCTTTTTTTGACAAATTTTTATTATTTTTATTTTTAATGTTACTTTTCATGAATAAAACTAAAACTACGTGTCCAATCAAGAATTGATTATGAAAGAATTTGTAGATCTTTTTTCGTATCACAATTTTTTTATCCGTCTTTTTTCGTATCTTGTATATTTTGACCACAAAATGGAATATTTTTTTTTTTTTTTCATGCAATGAAAATGAGAAATTTTGATTTTCCCATAAAACCCAAAAAGTTTTAATGATAATTAATCTTGTAGGGCTTTCAAAAAGCAATGTTTTTCTTATCTTGAATTTTTTTAATATCGAGCGTTGTTTAGCTTAAAATTTTGATGTTTGATTGATTTATTAAATTTTATAAATTATATAACTCTGATCATTTTCTTTATATCGAAAAAGCCATAAGGATGAATTGTTTATCTGGCTGATTACAAAGAATATCATTGCATAGAATATTTTAATCTAAAAAGAAAGGTCCCAAAAATGTTGAAATTGTTCAAACTTTTTGAATTTATATCCAAAATGGCTGGTTAAAAAAAATTGGCTTTTGTTTTTGGGCCTAAAAAAAGGTGGGCGATAGTTCGATTTAATCCGTTCCTTTTTTTAGAGTAATCGTATTTATGGACGGACGGACAGGTGGACGGACAGATAGAAAGACAGAAACGCCATAATAAAAAGTTTATTTTCAGATTCGGAGAGTCTCGAAACATGAAGATCCGTTGAAAAACTGGTGTCGAATTTCGGACAATTATAATACTATCTCAATCATTAATGATGAGAATGTACAAAATAAAATGTTCCAGAAATCCAGAAAAGATTCAAGTTCATTTTTCATCATCAAAATGTAAAGTTTAAAAAAAAACCGTAAATTTTCTACGAAATAGTTAAATTTTCAACAAAACATCAGAGTTTTAAACTAAACAGTATGACTTTTTATCAAAATTGTTGAATCTTAAAAAAAAAATAGTTGCATTTTCAGCTAAGAAATATGTTATTTCTGCTGAAGCATGTGAATTTTGAAATGAAAAACATAAACTTAAAAAAAAAGTTCAATTTTTAACCACACAGTTGCAGTTTTATTGAAGAAAAATAAAATTTCTTCCTAAACAGATGAATTAAAAAAAAGGAACCTTAACAAAATATGTAGTTAAGCTTTTATCCAAATAAGATTCCACTTTACTTCCCAAAACCAAAATAAGAATAAGTTCATTTACAATAACAATAGTAAATTAATAAATAATATCACAATAAGTTATTTTTTGCTATACAGTCGAATTGTTAAACAAAAAGTATGAGTTTTTAACAAGGTTGTTATATTTTCAACTGAACAGTTGCATTTTTGTCCGAGAAAAATGAAAATTCTACTGACACCGGTCAATTTTTGAATAAAGGACATATTTTCAAAAAAGATATTCATTTTGATCCAAAAAGACGTCAATTGACTTTTCAACACAAAAATACGAATTTTAAATAAAAATTTAATTTTCTAGGAAATAGTTAAGTTTAAAAAAAAAGTTGCATTTTTATCCAAAAAATATGAAAGATTTCTAAAAAAAGGATGAGCTTTAAAATCAAAAAGACAAATTTTTGGAATAAATAGTTTCCATTTAAAAAGGATTTCCGTTAAATTATCAGCAACAAAAGAAGAATGTTGGTACCTCCATACATGTTAGTGTTTACGGTTTTAATTTAATAGCAAAAATGCAATAGTTCACTGCAGTGAAAGAACAAAAAAATTGACTGTCTAAGCGTCGGACCGCCCTCCATTACATAATGGCGGTCTATTTTTCTTACATAATTAACATAGTTGAGTTTCGCACTTTATAGGTAAACGTCACAATAGCGTAATTGGTCTACCAGGCATTGAATTTGCAGATTTTACGGTTACAACTCGCGTGTGTCGATCTTTATCCAGATGTGTTTGAATAATTCTTCCTAAGTCCCACTTTAAGGGTGGAAGATGCTTGTCTCTATTCATTACCATTTCGTTTACTGCAATATCTTCATTACAGGTTTGCCATTTATATCTCTGTTGTAACGTGTGCAAATAATGCTGAGGCCAAATACGCCATAGTGTTCTAATATACGACGAAGCTCTTGCTATCTTTAACTGCGATTTTCACTCAAATCTAAGACAGAGGGCTCGGATACGGTTACTATTGGCCCTCCAATTAAGAAATGACCCGGAGCAAGAGCTGCAAAATCATTCACATCATTATGTAACGGACCGATTTTCCGGGAATTGAGACATGCTTCGATTTGACACAGAAGAGTTGTAAAGTCCTCTACGGAAGGAGTGTGACTACCTATCTCTTGTTTGAGATGATGATTAACGATATTTACGACTGCTTCCCATTGTTACATTCCATAATTTCACAATTTCAATGTAACGTTCTAAAATAGGTACAATCTACATCATCCCATATAAAAGAATGTAACGCCACCAATTATTAACGAGCGCATTACCGGGCTCCTCCGAGCTTGAACCTAAGTATGGTAACTGTGCTAATGCCGGTAATATAGCAAAACACAAGAGACCTAAAGCGTTACCATGCGAGGATAAGAACTCAAGAGAATACCAATAACATAGCATATGCTCAGTCAATAAGAGGATTTAATTGCAGATTGTGCCACTATAAAATTAATTGCAATTATAACTATTAAAATGTAAAGGTATTCATAATCTTAATCAATTACACAACAACCAATTCAAATATAAATTTAAATATATAGATTACGAGTACAGACGTGAGATGAACTGACCACGACTGCCGACCATAGCATGAGTCACTCCAACAAATTGTTTGACACTCAATAAGGAGACTCGCGCATAAAAATAACGTTTCGTTGAAATAGAAAACAAACAAAAGATCACCGGAAGTCTCGGCAGACAAGATATAAATATTGTTAACTCGGGTAACCTTAAACCCACTGTAAATGACACATTTAAAAACTAGATTTTAACAGCACGTGACTCGTGACAGATTTGTCACAATACGTGACTTTTGACAGATTTGTAACAGTACGT
The DNA here is from genome assembly GCF_010883055.1 of Belonocnema kinseyi. Lineage (NCBI taxonomy): Eukaryota > Metazoa > Arthropoda > Insecta > Hymenoptera > Cynipidae > Belonocnema > Belonocnema kinseyi. The sequence goes on along the minus strand of NC_046662.1, from coordinate 109,485,731 downwards.
AACTCTTTGAAGAAGCTTTTTCTATATAAACCCCAGAAATGTCTCTGTTAATATCTTTGCCATTGAAGCAGTCATACGCTCAACTCGAGACACGAAGTACGAACTGCCTTGACTAAATCGTGCACTTTTACATCACCGCAAAATAGTTAACGTTTCGTCGAGCTTTGAGCTAAAGTTTCCTCAGCTGAGATTTTCGGTCGTTGTAGAGTATTTTCTGAATAAAGTCCGTCGGTTAACGTTCGTAAAAAGACTTATCTTTGAATTTGTTTAACAATAAACTCATACAAACATCCGGTAGGGTTTCGTCGCTGCCCTATAATAGAAAACGGAGATCCAATCGACAAAGCAACACTCTCTCGCCCCTTCAATTAAAGAACGGTACATGTAAGTTTATTTTATGTAACTTTTAATTCTGTTCTTATTCTTTCTAATAAATTATATGATTATTGAACTATCTCTCACTCATTTAAACACTGAAACTGACAGGGTTCCCATAGGACCGATAGTGGCAGACGTACCCACAAAACAAATAAATTATCAGATCTTACCAGCCTGCCATAATCAGCGCACTGGTCTCTCTCTTGCTCACTCTTTTCCAAACTACCCTCGCCTTTTTCTCAGGACGTGACACCATAACCCACCAAAGTGGGAAGCAGTTGCCGGTATGAAATGCCAGGTGGTATTATCAAAGACTAATCGAGCCTTTAAATTTTGATCACGAGTAATTACTTGAAAAGCGTGTCTCAATTCCCTATCCGCGCCTTTAAAGTTAGTACCGTTATGGCTGTAGAGGTAACTAGGTTTGCCTCTTCGTGCCCCAAATCGCTTAAAGGTCGCCAAAAAACTTGCAGTTGAATATTCGTTGGCGAGTTCCAAATGCACATCTTTTGTGGAAAGACAAACAAATAAGGCTATATTGGCTTTTCTAGTGTGTTGACCGCGACCGGTAATCGGCAATACAAGAAAGGGACATGTATGGTTTCACCCGCTGTGTTGGAAAGGTCTAGATCTGGTAATACAAGCAGTAATTAGATTTCCTCTAATATGAGTAGGGATTCCGGCACTTTGAAGTGTGCATGGTACACACTTATGAATATGTGCTCGAACCAAATATCGAGCTCCTGATATCCAATCAATTTGCCTAAGAACCCTCAAGGTCAGATTAAGTGCTCCATGTAAATTTTGTTGATGAGCTTGGGCAATAATTAAATCGCTGATGCGATTTTGTGCAGAAGAATTGGATATTTTCAATTGTAACTAAGAACGGAATTTTGTAAGCGTTCTTCCACCCGAAGAATATCATCTTTATCTAAAAACGGATTAAGATTTTTTAATTTACTTTAGGATAGCAATTTATTTTTTTCGCGTATACGAACAATCTCCTGACGAAAATTTAACTTCTGGACATATCGTATCCCAGATTTTCGAGCAAGATGAAACTCGGGGACCATATTATCAGGCGATTCTGTAAGAGGTAATTTCATAACTCGAATACGAATAAAGCGTAAACAATATAAAGTTATGCGTTACAGACGTGGCCGTGATGAGAGGGCCATTTGCTGTGATGCGGTTTCAATCAATTAGGTCCTTCCCGCCAATGTTTAAGAGAGAGTAAATCAGAAGTCAGAAGACCTCGCGAAGCATAATCAGCGGGATTCTGCTCGGGAGGTACTTGTCTCCACTTAGCAAAAGGAAGTGTCGTCTATACTTCAGTGATTCTGTTACCTATAAAGACCTTGTAATTAGAGGGATGCTGAGATATTCAACCCAAGACTACGGTTGAATTGGAACAACAATAAATAGGAACACCAGAATTTTTCATGACCTTTTGCACATATAAATCGTTTTTGCCAACAAAAGAGCTGCAAAAAGTTCCAATTTAGGAATACTAAGGGTCTTGATTGAGGCTAATTTTGATCTAGCATAAGCTAGTGTGAGCACCATGCAAGTCATTTAATACGCGAACATAAACTACAGCTCCATAAGTTCTGCTTGATGCATCTGCGAAACCATGCAACTCTATGGCTATATTTGACTTAGATTGACTTGTCCAATGGGAAATATTAAATTGATTTAATGATGGAAGTTCCTGACAATATTAGAGCCCGTCGTCCAAAAGGTCAGGAGGGATTTTTGCATCCCAATCGATTTTACGCAACCATAATTTCTGCATTAAAATCTTAGCGGATATTATGACAGGAGTGGCCCAACCTAAGAGGTCGAAAAGTTTCGCTATAGTGGACAGGACCATACGTTTGGTTGGCATAATATTCTCAGGAAGTTGAATTTTAAATTTAAAACAGTCCGATGTTGGATGCCACACGATACCCAATACTTTAAGATTTTCTGTTCACCGCTAGATTGATCAGATGCTAGCTCATAATTGCCTGATGGAATACCTTGCAGTAACTTGCCATAATTACTGGCCCCTTTACGTAGAGATCATTGTTTAAGATATGGGCAGCAAGTTCAAAGCGACTACCTTCATGTAGAAAAAGTTTCTTAAGGACTCGAAGTGAAAGATATGGAGCACATGCTGTTCCATATATCACTGTTAGTAACCGATAAGATTTTACTTGAATTCCTAATTTAGGACGCCACAAAATGAGTTGAAACTCACTGTCCATTGGGTTTACCAAGATCTGGCGGAACATCTTTTCAATGTCAGCTGTATAAACAAATTGATGTCCTGGCCATCGTATAAGAATTGAGGACAAATCATTTTATAATTTAGGGCCTATCATTAAATGATCTTCCAAAAAGGTACCATTAGAGGTTACGCTTGGAGCGTTGAATACTACCCGAGTGCGGTTGGTAGTACTATATTCCCTCAAAACGGGATGATGGGGACTATAAACAGGCGGATAATTTGGTACATCGTGAGGAAACACTAATTTCATTTGTTTTAACTGCTCATATTCAGTTAAAAATTCAGCATATTGCTGACCTACTACTGGGTTAACCGTTAAGCGTCGTTCAAGTTTGGTGTAAAGAAATAGAGCCGTAGAAAATGAAGGACCTACGTCTAAATGTGGACCATTTTTGAAGGGTAATCGAACAATGTATTGGCCGGACTCTGTCCGTGAGTACGTGGAAGCAAAGTGTGCTTCACACTCCTTTTCCTTGGGGGTTAAGTGAATCTTATTCGGTACTTCTTCGGTTTGCCAAAATCTCTGAAGCATTGGATCTTAATGTGGACTTACATGCCCATGGTGAACCCACATAGTCGAGATGGTATCACCACTTGGAAGGGATGTAGAGCCTCAAATTATCCAAGTTAGAATCGTATTTTGTGCAATGGTTGTACCTGGTGGTCCTGTTCTTAAACCTTCCAAATAATGTTAGCATAATAATCAACACTGATTACCAGATCAATGAGTGTGTCAGCATTAAACAGATGCCTATCTGCAAGTTAAAAATCTTTGAAATGTTTATAAGAATCCCAGTTATTAGCTTTACTTGGTTTGTATCCTGATCATTTTTTAAACACGTGGGCAGTAACAGGCACGACTGGTCCTGTTATATGAGGTGACTCTATGGTAAATGAAACTGTGTTTTTGATGATACCCATTATAACTTCAGCTATCCCTTTGATGCTTTAGCATTGTGAATACATATATTTTCGCTGGGTAAAGATGCCGTTGTGCTACTCATCGAGGGCGTAGTATTATTCAAGTTATTCGGAGAGTTCCTCTGTGTCAGGTGAATCAAAGTATTATGTGCACATTGACATTTTGAATAACGATATTTGCTGGGACAATTTTGACGTCTATGTCCAGGTTGGAGGCAATAAAAATAATAATTTAAATCTTTAACCTAGATGTGATACAAGATATCAATTCTTTAAATGTAGAACAATTAGAAGATCCACCTAAAGTTTCGTGTCATTCTTGGCGTGTACGAGTACTAAATTTTTGTAGTATAAAGAAGCAATAAATCATTCCAAGAATCAACTGAATGACCCAAGTTACGTAATACAGTTACAGACACATTCATAGTGTGAAGCAAATGTTTAAGCTCAATACAAGATTCATTTTTCATTAAAGGAATTTCATCCATGCATTGTGAGTGAGCATGAACTAGACGTCGTTTATTATCGTACTCCTCGACTACTAATTGCCAAGGACTATCGAAATTAGCATTTGTGACTTAAATGTTTTGCAAAATTAGAGAAGCACTACTTATTAGACTGGCTTTTAAATAATGTAAACGCTGTGCGTTTGCTAATGATTCACGCTTAACGACACGAGCTTCGAAAATATCCCGAAAATTCTCCCATTCAACTAACTCGCCAGAAAATTTAAGAATTTCAATTTTTGGAAAAGGATCTAAAGTGTACATCGAATTACTTAAATTACTTACAGGTGATTTTGTCGACAATTCTTCAGATTCTGTCGTTTTTACCTTATTCGTTCCAGTGAGTTTGCCGTAGGAGTCGTTCATGTGATCCAGAGCGTCATAGTATTTATTTTCTGCTTGTTTATAAAAATTCTTTTGCAAGTAAATCTTCGATTCATTTTCGTCTTCGGTAGCATTTTTTATCATTTCCCTATGAGTTGTCTTTATAAGGGACGAATTCTTTATTAATTCTTCAATACGTCCTTTGACTTTGGCTGGACTAATATTGACATTAGCCAATTTTTTTGAAGGATGGTTAGAGTACGACTAAGTGCACCTATATATTGTATCTGCTCCTCAAAAAGATCCTTAAGAGTCGTCATAGTGTAAATCCAAATTCGTTCCTATTTGCAATAAATCACGTGACCAGGGTTGCAGCCTAACCGCTTCACGCAGTCATAAAAAGGAGTTTATCAGTCTCTTTTTCATCACTTTTCACTTTAGAATTCGTCTATTTCAACACTACGAACTTTCCACGCAAAATTGATTAGATTTGAGCTTAATTCGGCTCGAAAGACCATGTTTTGAGCCGGGCCAATATGTGGTATATTAATATTTTTAAAAGTCAAAGTAATTAAATTTCTCATCGAAGGAAGAATCACTTGGTCCGAATTCCTATCAAGTAAATATGCCGGTTGTTCGAAAACTAAAATGCTAGGGAAAATGCACAGTAAAAACAAGGGTTTGTAATTAATAGTGTGCCTTTAAGAAGACATTTTACAATCCAAAATTTGTAGAAATGATAAAGAAAAAACCAATGAGTACAGCAATTGATTTAAAGCGTCGCGATAATAAGCGATTCAACTTATAATGACCGAGCGCGAAAAGGTATGTCTCCTCGGTTACAGGCAATTTGCTACTGACCCAAACTCACGCATCAGAATACATATAATATGGTAGAGTTAGTTTAAACAAGAACAAAATTTTAAAATATTAGATAGATAAGCGTTTATTTTTCGTTATAATACCTAAACTCGTTCTTCCTGTATCCCTTCTGACGATATAGTTATGCGTATTCCTTGCCAACCCCAGTGTCCACTTAACATACCTCTCCTGTATCCTATTTACCTCCTCACTTACCTTCCCACCCACACCTCCACTCCATAAAATAGGACACTCATCACTGGCGAATCTAACAATTTTATTCTACTTACAAAATCATCTGCGAATAACCTCTTTTCCAGCCCCCACAACTCTCTATACGCAATCTCTGTCACCTTCTGTACCACTTTTGCTTTCCACTTCCAGTGTTCTCCCTTATCTCTCACGCCTGCTTTCCTGAACACCATTACCTTTAACTTCTTCGCATTTAATTCTAACCTATTTTTTTCAAACTATCTTCTTAACTTTTTCATCATCTGCTTGAAGCTTATGTATATTCAATATATCAAAATATGTGCAAAAGTATCTTATTAATTAATTAGTACTGTTAGACTGAAACTCTAACCTTTAAATCCAATCGCCTTACATTACTTAATAGATACCAGAATTGTATTATAAAATTATTAAATACCAAGCGTTACTGCTTTTCTAAATAGTTAGCTTTATATTTATAAATTATACACTATTTCATTTTTGTATTCAGTTAGAAAACGTTATTTTAATATTAGATTTACTATCATAAATTCATGTTATTACTAAATGTTAACAAAATTTTTTTCTTTTAATCACACACTTAAAAGGTGTGGCATGTTCTGTGAAAATTCTAAAGTACATTCGGAGTGGAGCTTTGTCTGGGGAGTTAGGTCCAAGTCCAGACCCAAAATTGGCACTCACTACAGGGTCCAATGTACATATTTTATGATGAAATATTTTGTGTATAACAACTGTAAACGATTACAGGTTTAGCAGGTTCTATTCTCGGTAATATTCTTACTCTCGTTACCGTTCTCAAAGTAATACATATAACCGGCTCAGAATTCTATTTCAATGACATCTTAGGCCGGAAAATTCCGTTTGGCGGCACTGAAAGCTGCGGACTGTTACCTGCCCGAGAGCCGATCTAAATGGAATCTATAATCCAAGGCAGATTTTTGCCAATTCAACGTTGAAACGTAAGAAAATAAACGGTGATCAATTAAGAATTTAAATAAAGGAATATACATGCGTTGGCCACGGTTCACGCGTATTCTTACTTGAATCAAGTTTACAATAGAAATTTTAATTTTAAACAAACAATTTTTAAGTTAAAAATCGGCGTACGTAAATCTAGTTTGGCCAGCTTAAAGTTTCTGATCTCAGCAGCGGGAAGAAGTGATGGCAGCAATCCTTGAAAAGACATTTCTAGGTGTTTACGAACGCCCTGCCGATTTCTACTAAATGAGGACAGAAATTCTGGTAACTTTTTCTGAAGTTTTCACATCACTGGAAAGCACGTGCACCATAGTAAAAAATAATAATCAAATTTTTCACTTTTTCTATTATTTCACATTCATCTTTGCAGGGCAAACGCTTTCTCTTGTTTTTCTTCGACATTTTTGCAACTCATAGTTTAAACACGCCACTGAATCATCTCTCATGAATTCATAACCGAAAGGATTATATGTATCTTAAGAATGTAGCTACTACTTGAAACGGGATCGAATTAAAGGAAAACCGATAATTGCATGCGCATTCATTAATGAATAAGAAAGAAGATGAACGGGTTTTATGAATGGAGAGACCGAACCGATACGAGGACTGATAGAGGAAATGCACTCTTCACTCAGCACCGCTACGAGCATCTGCTTTTGCGGGAACACGAAAACGAGCTCGGTATTCGTTTGAGAAAAATAGATAGCATTCCGTAGGTTTAAAATAGATTCTTCTTTCCCAAAATGCACGTCCAGTATTTAGCAGAGGAATAATATCCTTGGTTAAAAAACATAAATAGTTGTAAAAAAAGAGAATTATGAATTATTTTTAATTGTGGAAGTGTTTTTACAACATTTTTTCAGAAGTAAAAGTGTCACTTTTTTAGAACAATGGATGAAGTTTTTACTCTACCCGTTTCAATTTGAGAGAAGAGGAACCTACTCCTTAGAGTTCGAAAATAATGTTGAATACTTTTACTTAATTGAAATCTGTGCCAGTGATAAAATTTCCATTTGTCAGTGTTCTACGATTTTAAGAAATCTGAGTAGGATTTTTAACCCGCTGTCATTCGGGAGATAATTCCAAAAAGAAATTCTCGATTGTCCGATGCCATAAAATCAAGTGAAAACGATTCACTAATTTAAATGTGTGGATTTTTTAATTCTGCGAAAATCGGATTAAATTCCAGAATGAGCTTAAACATCCATACCAATTAGGAATTATATTAAGCTTACAAAAAAGTAATAACAACTAAATTTAAAACATTAAGTCCTGGACAGTCAGAATCAAACCAGTCAGGGTTAGACGTTTAGGATTGAATAGAGGGATTTCCTAAATATAAAAATATCCTAAATAATTAGGCCGACGGTTTTAATTTAGAGTTTGAGGGAACGCTATTTTAATTTTTTTTCAAACATAAATTCTATTTTCGCTTTTGTAACCCCACACCTTCGTTTTTATCATTAGAAAACATCCAAAAATTCATTTATGGTTAGAGTCTCTAATAAAAATTTTACTTTCAGATTTAATACTCAATCACGAGTGGTTCCGATGCAAATGTACGGGACCAATGTCCTGCACAAAGAAAACTAAATTCGTCGAGAAATCGAACAGTTTTAGATATATTTCTATAACTGCGATTTAGCGAAACAATTAAATTAATAAATCATTGAAGAATTTTAATCAGGAATTGAATTTTACTGAAAATTAAATGTTTTGGAGAAATAAATAACGTTTAAAAACAAAAAATTATGTTACAATACACTGTTAGAGAAGTCTGAAATTCATCGGTTTAGCCATTTGCCCTGCATGCGGAGAGAAAACAGATGACGGTCTTTTTTTATAAAATAGAAATAACTGAGAATTTAATAACTTGAGTGTTGGATACTTTTGGTATTTTGCATAAGAAAAGTTACCCTTAACATATACAGCTGAAAATGAAAGTTATTATTATCTAAAAATGGTGATAGCTGTAACACATATTCTTTAACTTTCTGCTAGGAACGGAAAGTATGCCCAAGTTACAGACAAATGAATAAAAATATCTGCGTTATCGAACGAAAAGAAATAGAATAATGATATGTTTCTTTTTAATACATTTCTTTTGAGGATAGAGTTTGATCATATTAATATAATTTAAATATT
>NC_046662.1:109473070-109477015 GCF_010883055.1 Belonocnema kinseyi | reverse complement strand
GTATAAAAATAAACAAAAATAGAAAATCCTCTTCCAACAAACAGTTAAAGTTTTAGTTTGTGGTTATAAAATACTTAGGCCAGGCCAATTCAGAAATTTTTATTTAGCTATTTAAGTCCGGACTCTTGAGTCTGAGACACCCTGTACATATAAAATACCAAAAAAATCCAACCGTCAAATTATTAAATTCTCAGTAGTTTCTATTTTATCAAACAAACCGTCGTTCGACGAAATGCAAATTTGTCTAACATTTTTTTTTTTTTTGAAATACCTCCAGTAAAAGTGTTAATTTTTTCTTGCTATTTATCTAAGATTTTATTCTAAGGGCCAGTCATTTCTAAATTCAAACTTTGTACAGTAAATCTAAGAGTTTACCCGTTTCCAGTTTCTCGTGAGGGAATACACTCCGGTAAGTGGTCACAGAAATAATTTTAGTTACGCCACTACCTATTTCCAAATTCTTGTAGGGGCCGAAAAAGGACCCTTACGAATAGTTACAAATAATTAACGTCAAACACTCTGTCATTGGTCACAGAAATAATTACACTGTAAGTCCGATTTGGATCAGTCAAAAATATATCGTTCCGAGAACTTCGGTCGTTCACGAGAGGGTCGAATGGGTTTGGGAGGAAACTCTGGCATGCTATAGAGTTGACAAATCTCGTACATTTAAAGCAGTAACTATGTCATCTCCCATACGCTGGAACAATCCTGTAACAGTTCTAGAACGCTATGAAAACCGATCTGTAACATGTCCCCGGGTTATTCCAGGGATAATTCGTTGAAATATCTTGCGAGGCGAAAATTTTAATATCCCCATGGATATATTTTGATCCGGGATAGCGCTTAAGCAGTCCCGACTAACAAATATTATACGTCCGAGATATCCACATTAGGGTTATTCGCAAGGGTCAGCTCGACCATAGTGTTAGCGAACTAATCTTTGTTTTTAATTTGTTCTAGAATACACTTGTAACAGGGTTCTAGAACTTCGATATAAAACTTTTGCGGCACAGTTCTAAAATAATCTTTAAACAAATATTAGAGAGCGTGTGTGATCAGTTTGTTCTAGAACAATTCAACAGCAACTGTTACAGAACAGTGCTGTCACATAGTTCGAGAAGTTCTGTCACAATTTTGTCACAGTGTTCTAGAACACTATTACCTTTTTGTCCGAGAACAGTTCGGTCACAATTTTGTCAAAGTGTTCTAGAACGCTGTTGTCTTTTCATTCTAGAACAGTTCTGTTTTATCTTAAAGAACTATTATAGAATAAAGTTCCATTCTTGATCTGGAACAGTTACAGAACGTGTTTGCTGGGTATGGTCAAAAATCAGTCAGAAATGGTTCATACTTGCCTAACTGATTACGCTGGAGCATTACCGCTTTAAGACCAAGGTGGTAGTCAGGTAGGCGCCTCCTTGACTGCTCACCTAAATAATGTGAGTTACACTTCTACCCCCTTACCATTTATACTCCTACCCATGTCCAATACCTTGCAGACGCGGCACGATACCTTCGTGACTGGTCACGAAAATAATTTAGGTCATAACCTACCTCTTTACAATTTCTTGTAAGGGCGAGAAAGCACCACCTCAACTGGCCAACGAAGCAATTTAAGTCACACCCTTAACCCTTTAGAGGGTCTCGTGTCGACTGTAAAGCGCCCTTATGAATGGTCACATTATTAATTAAGTTCCTACTTCTACCTCTTTTCCTGGATCTTGATATGCGGGAAGGCACCTCTGTGAGTGGTCATAAAAACAATGCCACGCACAAACGTAACCCTTTCTAATATTACGTAGGGGGAGACCCAAGGCACCGTCTGTGTGTGGTCACATAAATAATTCAAGGCAAACCCCTAGCTCATTCCAAAGTCTTTTAGGACACAGGAAGGCGTCCATGTGACACACGCCGTGACGACTAGTCACATAGTTACTTTTCTACCCCATTACCAAGACTCTTTGGGGGACGGGAAGTCAGCCCTGTAACTGAAAAACTGAATAAATAAAGTCACACCGTTATATCTTTCCAATATGTTGTGCAGGCGTAATGACACCTCCTCGACTGCTCACAGAAATCATTTGAGTTACACTTCCAATCCTTTCAAAATCTCCTGTTGCGCGGAAGGTCAGCCCTGTTATTAGTCACGCAAGAAATTGAGGTCATACTTCTCACATTTTCCAAAGACTCTTGGGGCGCCGGAAGACACCCCTTTGACTGATCACAAAATGAATCTTATTAACAAGTTTAAGCCTTTTAAATTTTACGTGCGGGGGACAGAATGCGCACTCTGTGACTGCTCACATAATTGATTTCAGTCACAACCTGGCCTCTTAACAATTTCTCTTACTGAGTGTGAAAGCAACCTCTATGAATGTTCACACAACGAATTAAGGTGAAAGCCCTACAGCTAGGGGGGGGGGGGTGTTCGTCAAGTCGTCCTTGTCATAATATAAAATAATATCTTGCGTCAATCTCCTATTCCTTTTCAATGCCGAGAGGAATACTGTGAGCCATTTCGTTTAGTACATACAGACATATTTGAAGTCCAAATCCGTACCGCTTTCCAATATCTGGTGAATAGTCTGTCATCATGTTTATATCCCACTACCCTTGGTATTTTTTTAATATGTTGATAGAATCTTTTTCCACGTTCTTCACTGTAATGACCCGAATTTATTGTGAAATAGTCAATATGGGAATTTAATACATGTAACTTCCAGCTCATATTACATCCCATTTTCCTGGAGTTCTGTATCATATTTCTCTCAATTATTTTGTAATTATCACACTTGTGGTTTCCTAAAAATTTTTCGGCAACCTTTTTGAGGCTTAACTAAGTTGCTTTTTGCACTTTTTTGTTAGTTGTGACGAAATTCCGACCCATACACATTTTCCTTTGCATGTAAAACTGGGCATAGTGAAGCAGCTTTTATCAGCTTCAGCAGAAGAAGATAGCTGTTTTATATGTCTTTAAGGAAAATTCACAGAACTATCGGATGCAAAACTAAAAGCACAAATATTCGATAGACCTCAAATCCGGAAAATGTGTATGGGTCGGAATTTCCTCACAAGTATGAAAACGTGCAGAAAGCAGCTTAGAGACGATACGAATGTTATAGGGAACAGTTATAGCTCAGCAATCAGGTAAAGTTAAACACCCATGTATTCTATGCTTATGGAATAGTAGATATTCCATAAGCATAGGAAACAATCACTGTTCTTGAAAGAGCTTAAAAATAAGCTATCAGAGGGTATTGGAATCATGATCAGACCGCAATATTTATTGTTGTTATTTAGGGGGGGAGGGGGGCTCATTTATTTCTATATCGATTTTTACACACATCTAGCGAAAGATCTATTCAATGTCATATTGCATTTAAGTAAATTTCAGTCAAAAACTGTGAAGGAAAAATAAGTTTTAGTATTGAAAACTGATCGAAATGCATTTTTGAACAATTATGTCTCTCGGATGTATTTTGAGGCAGAAGGCTCCTTAGAATGAAGTATAAAAACAATTTTTTTTTTATTTTTCAACATAATCTCCTTGGAGCTCTATACACTTGGTCAATCGCTTTTCAAGTTTTTTTAATCCTTCAGAAAAGTGCGTTTTCGGAAGTTCCTCAAAATAAGCACTTACAGAGGCAATGACGTCTTCGTTGTCTGGAAATCTCTGTCCACCGAGCCATTTTTTCAAGTTTGGAAATAAGAAAAAGTCACTGGGGGCTAAATCTGGTGAATACGGTGCGTGTTCGACCAATTCGAATTCTAGTTCTTCAATTTTAGCCATTGAAACGAAGCATGTGTGAACTCGGGCGTTGTCGTGATGAAAGAGAATTCTCTTTCTCGCCAAATGTGGTCGTTTTTTTTTTAATTTCTTCTTTCAGCTGCTCTAATAATGATGCATAATATTCACCAGTGATTGTTTTACCCTTTTCCAAG
>NC_046662.1:109465055-109472970 GCF_010883055.1 Belonocnema kinseyi | reverse complement strand
CTAGTCGGGAGTGGTGCTGACTGAAAACAGATGATTTGGAGCGATTCGCGCGCCATTTGTTGGTCATTCTAAGGACTTATTGAACTACCCTCGTACAATAAACGTCACATTATTAGGGAATGCGCAAAACGAAGAACGGTCCTGTTCTTCATCAAACTTCATCCAACGAAAATATTCTCGACCAATTAGCCTTATCTAGAAAGACACAGTTCTACATCTCACTTTTTTTTCACTCTCTAGATCCCATTTCCGTTCGGCCCATAGTGCTATCGGTCCATTTTTATATGTCGAAGGGATAACGCCATGTATTTCGCTTCAGCCGTAGATATAACGACCGTTTTTTGTTTTCTTGAGACCCAACTAATGGGACAATTTGCATATTGAAAAGTGTATCCTGTGTAATTAGCATCAGAAAAGCCAATAAGAGGTTTTCCTGTTTTCTTAAATGTCAGACCAAGATCTTTGGTGCATTTTAAGCAACGTAATACTCGGTTTTCTACTTCCAGTACCTACTCTTCGCTGTAGTTCTGATTGAATTGACTTAGTAAACTTATAGCATGAACTATGTCTGGTCGTGTAGAGGTGGCCTAAAACATTAAGGAATCCAATAGTTTACGATATGGCATCTTTAACATTTCTCTTTTTTCGTTCTCATTTATGGATTCACTTTTGTCGAGCGGTTTTATAGATGAGTTAAGGTTTGTAGAAACGGGTTCACAATCTTCCATATAAAATTTTCTCAGCAGGTCTTAAATTTATTTCTTTTGGGTCATTTTGATTATTTTTTATTCACATCTTGAGAGAATTTCATACCCAGGTAATAGTGAAGTTCACCGAGGTCTTTCATCTCAAAAGACTTTACCAGGGCTTTTTCAAATTATAATTTTTTTTTGTTTAATGGTAGGATTACATCATCGAAATAAATTGCAACTAGTGTCATATCTAATTCTTTGAGCTTTAGATCCAGTTTCTTTTACCGCTGGCGCTCCTATTGTTTTAGTCCGTAAATAACTTTTGCTAACAAATATACTTTATTTTTATAATTTTTTCGAAAATTGACATTACTCTCTTCCAAAATTTTGGTTGTTTCTTATGGGATTTGCATATAAATCTTTTCTTTAATTTCACCATTTAAGTAGGCACGGACGAAATCCACTTGATGTACTTCCAGTTGTAACTCTGCTACTTAGGCCAGTACAAAACGAATTGAGCCAGATCTGCTTACTGGCGCTAAAATTTCATGAAAATTGATATCAGGTTCTTGTGGAAAAACCTTTGCTACAACTCTAGCTTTTCTGTGTTCGATTGATCTATCCTTGTTGATTTTTGCACGTAAGACCCATTTAGAACGAATTACCTTGCGACCTTTTGAACGATTCACCAAAATCTAGGTTTTGTTCTAGACTAGACCTTCGAATTTAGGAAAAAATAGCTTCTTTCCATTCATTGTCTACTGGCGTTAAAATTGCTTCTTGAGCTGTTTTTGGATCTGCATCTTGAACAGAACCGGCAAATTCAGCAGCGTCAAAAAATTCTACTTTATCATGAGATAGATGTATTTCCACAGGTACGGCTTCATTAACTTCGTTTACTTCATCAGGATTAAGATTTTCTTCTCGTTCGACGGCAAACATGTTTGATTGCTTCCTTGGACGATCTTTTCTTCCTGTGTAAATTTTTCTGGGACGTTCTGTGCCAATTTTCATAACTGGTACTTCAGGTTTCTTCTTCTTGGTTATCTTCCTCATGATTATGTTCTTCAACTTTTGTATTTTCTTGCTGTCGAATAATAATTACTTCAATTCCTGCATTTTGTCAGCATTTAGACTTCAAGATAGACATCTGTTTCTAATTTATGATGTAATTCGAATAGCTTCTGCCAAAAAATTCTTGAAAAGCTCTGACCTGAGAAGCATACACCAAGCCATTTCTACGAGTGTCGTATTATATTGTTCAGCTACACCGTTTTGTTCTGCTGTATATTTAACAGTGAATCGCTGTTGTATACCCTCTTCTTTTAAAGAATCTTCTAGTTTCTTACATCGATATTCTTTCACGTTGTCTAATCTGATGATCTTTATCTTCCATTCAGTTTGGCTTTCTATTTTGTTCTTAATTTCTTTAAATTTTTCAAAGATTTCACTTTTGTGTTTTAGAAAAACAACTTCACAAAATATTGTTTTATCGTCAATAAAAGTATCAAAATATGTTGAACCAGTCAAGGATTCTACTCGCAATGGACCACAAATATTTTTGTGAATTAATTCCAAGATTTGCGTACAAAAACACAAAGTGGAGGATGAATAGATAGGGCGAAGACTAACCCTTCTACCTCGCTCAATGTGAAGCAGATAATTTTGCTACTTTGTGGCGAATAGGAATAATCGGATAGAGGATTTTTTCGATTACGCTCGTTCATAACAAATAGCTGGTGGCAGCGGTGGGATTTGTTTTCTTTCTTTCCAAAAGCTGTCGTCCATTAAAAACACAAAAAATTTTATTAAATATTTTTCAAATATCTCTAATGAACTATATAATTTTTCCTCCGAAGCAAATTTCGTACTAATTTTGGAATTGTGCATTTTGAGATAGGAGATACATAATTTTCTGGGCATAAAGACAAATCTTTATGTAAATCGTGAAGTTGCTCTAGATATTCTAGATCTAAGCCTGAGATGTAACTTTCTGAAAAATGGTCAGGAATATTAAAAAAAATTTGTTTATTTAAAAATGTTCAAACTATTTGAAATCTTTGGTAAACATTGGCTCATAGCGACAACATATTAGTTATTAATATCAAAGTACATTACATGACACCCTGGTTCATTTAGATTGAAATTCCCGGTGCTGTGTAATAGTGAAATGGATTAAAATTTTTATATTAAATAATTTTATATCGCATGCGACTCTTTATAATTAATATGCCAAGGTTTATGACTTGGGCTTTTGAATTTACCTTGAAAATGATCATGATCGCGGCGTTTAATGTCACTATTTGCAAAAGGCTTCTCACTATTATGAAACTGTTTACCGTTTTGAATTCATGCTTGCGCTGCTATGTTAAACGCTCCCTGGACTACAATGTTCGGAAACCTTACGAAGGAACAAAAACATTTTAAAAAATGAATAAATCAACGAGAACTTACGAACTCGTTTCTTTCTAGCTAAACTAGTACAATGAGTATTCCTTGCGAATGATTTATGGTCAAGCATCTTGGCTTTATTTTTATTTTTTGCAAGAAAGTTAAGATTCAGAATATTTACTTTGATGAAATGTGTAAAACACACAGTTTTTGTACCTTTATTTACAAACTCTCACGATCCATAACGCGGCCGAACCAACTACCCAGGGGGCACAACATTTGGCGACGTCTTTAAGACATAGTTGCGACATCTTTACGACAACTTTAGGACATCATATGTCCATGTCGTTTCGGTGTCTTTACGATATCGTAAAGGCATCGTCAGATCATACGACTTATTTACGATATCGTAAAGACACCTTAACTACAGAGACATAGGATGTCGTAAAGTTGTCGTAAATATGTCGTAACGATGTCGTAAAGACGTCGCCAAACTTTGTGCCCCCTGGGAAGTTTTTTCCTCAGTCACAGAACCTTGCTGGTTACAATTCAGGTGAACCAACTTTGCAGAAAGATAGGTTATTGTGAATACAGATAGCTTTAAATGATTTGAATCTGAATCTTTGGAGGGTCTACCCATTCAAGAACGGATCGAGATTGATTTAATCGTCGAATCAAGGTCGAAATAGCTGTCGTATCGAGGTCGATTACATGCAGTACACTGTAACTGCATATTTCTTTTATAAAATTTACTAATATAAATTTATTAAAATAAAATTTTATTATTTTCAAATATTGTTAATATAGTATTTGCAATATTTCTAATTTGAGTACCTAGGATATTTGCAATTTATTGTACAAATACAATCATATCTGGAAATTTTACCATAATTTTTTGTAAAAACTCCATGACCTACAAATATGCAACGCATTGGTACTTTTGTAAAGTGAACTGTAATGTCGCATAACCTAAAATTGAAATTATAAACTGAAAGTAGTTTTTATTTTTTCCCGTAAAAACGCTTCTTTGGTAATAGTAAATATTACGTCCCTCTCTGAGAGTGGTAAAATTTCAAGAAATATTTTTTACAGTGTATGCGATGACCATGATTGCACGTGCAAGCATGTTCATTGCAAATAGTGTTGATTTATACTAGTCTTCTTGATGGAGGTTCCTCGTTCAGGCTCTCTTCGCCAGAATCCTCGACACTAGATGAATTATTGCCAGGGTCGCCAGGCGTCATTACTGCGTTTCTTCTTGATAATCTAGGAACAAACTGGCAGGCTACAATACAAGCGGCAAAACGGGGGTTCAAGGACGTTGCTGTGGTACATAGTGTCACTTTTATGCGCATTGCGCAGTCGCAATGCGTTGTGCAGTTGGGCGGGCACTTTCAATTTTGAAATGATTAACTTGCCAATATTTAATCCTACTGAAAATTCCTAAATAGGTTCCTATATAGGAACCTACATCGGATCCTATATAGGATCCTACATAGGAACCTATGTATTTCACCTATAAGTGCTACCTATAGGAAATAACATAGAATCCTATTAAGGATCCTTTATAAGTTTCTGTATAGGATCCTATATAGGATCCTGTATATGTTTCTGCATGAGACCATATCCAGATGCGCAGTACTATTTTATAGCACTTACGGCTGCGCAGAAGTTTTTTTAGTCCTCCAGGAGCACCTAAAGACATAAGTACTATTAGGTACCGTGAGGTATCATTAGTTAGGTACCATCAGTTAGGCACTATTGGGTACCTTTTTAGGGAGTGTCATATACAGGCACCTATATAGGATCCTATGTCCTTTCCTATAGGTGGCACCTATAGGTGAAACATATAGCATCCTATGTAGGATCCTATATAGGAACCTATATAGGAATTTTCAGTAGGGAGCAATTCGAAGAAATTTATATTCGAGTTCATTAATTATGAATATTCATTTATTTCGGATGATAGAACTAACACCATTATTCCAGAACGAATTATGAAAGGCTGTCACCACGTGTGTTTTAACATAGAATTCATCCTTAAAATGAAGGAATAGAGATCATGGAATTTTCATTCAGAAACAAATGGGTTTTCAATAGGTAATAGGGAATGCAATCAAACTTGAAATTATTGAAATATTGATCATAATTATTCTGCATGTGAAAATGAACTTTTACATCTTTTTGACCACGAAGTATTTCAAAAGTCGAAATGACGTCATTTCAACGCCATTTCCACATCGATTTACATATATTGAAAATTCGGAAAATTTTTGTCAGGATTCACCAAAGAGAACCAATCACAAAAGAAGACTTTCATTCAGTTATAAATTGCCTAGTCACTGGTATTCTCTTTTAAAAATTAAATATAAAGGTTAAACCGATTAAGAAAGCTTCCTTGGTGAATTACACAAGCACACAAAATAAGAAGATGTCTGAACTTTTAACTAGACCATGTTGGTCTTATGTTTTTGAGGTCGCTGAATCAGAATGCGGTGGACGATTGGGCTTATCAGGTCAGTATTTTTTTCTAACCTCAAAAACACACAAAAATAGCCGAACTAGGCCTTTTTGTTCATAAACAATGTAACCCGACCACATTTTTGTAGGTTTTTCGGGTCACTGCATTTGAGTATAATGTCCATTAATCCCTTCTCAGAGGCTTTCTGCTCCTAGCCTCAAAACTGTGAAACCTAACCTTAACATTGACTTCAATCGCCAGAATAAAGTTTGACTAAAATGCATCCAAAATCTGCTAACGCTGAAAGTTTGTACATCCATTAGATATTAGAAATCAGTTGAGTTTAAAAGTCTAGCTGCTCCCTTTCGCGAATCATGCGCATTTTTGTATTTTCACATAACAACCGACCATTTAGGAAATACAATGCTTTTAAAAGTTTACTTTTTCCAAATTATTTTGAATACAACTTTGTATTATTTATTCTGTGTTTAGATAAAATCATTTACCACTTTTAGGCGAATCCAGGACTACTGACAGGGACGTGGTGGCTATATAGCCCGATTTTCGTTTTTTTTTCTTTTTAATTTTTTTTATACTTTATAATATACATTTTTTCATTTATTTTTTCTAAGTAATTATACATTTACTGGTATATATAAATATGATAACAGATCTTTCAATAATATTTTAAAATATCTATCAGTAAATAATGTTCAAAATTATAAGTGAAGCGAAGCAAATTCTATGACTGCCTTTAATTCATGTGTTAAATATCATTTGTGGCGTATACTTATTACCTTAATACGTGCCCAGAATTTCAAAAAATCGCGAAACATAAATTCTCCGCTTTGCTTTGATCAATATCTTAAACCATTGCTTTTTCTATAAAGCGTTAACTTTCTTTAACATGTGTCAGAATGATGTGAATTTTGAGTGTTTCGGAGAGTTTGTCGATGCTTTTCACAGCTTTATTTAATTCATTGATGTGAGAATCAGGTGAGAACTTAACTTTTCCAAAATTAAAACAGCAATTGACAATTTTACCTACCTTTTTATAAATGTCTAGATCCATTATCTAATCCAAAAATTTATCAAAAGGTAGGTGTGTTAAAAATGATAACCTATTTTAATGCTTATAAAGCCACGAATAAAATTGTCAATTGTTGTTTTACTTCCTATAATTTTGAACTTTATTTACTGATAAATATTTTAAAATGTTATTAAAAGCTCTGTTATTATATTTATGTATACCAGTAAATGCATAATTACTTAGAAAAAATATATAAAACATAAATAGAAATATTATAAAATATTTTTTTTTAATCTGCCCGCTTCGTGGCCACATTCTCGTAGCGCGCTCCGCGCTCGATCTGTGTATAGACTTTTTAAAACTAAAGGTAAAAGCATCGACAACAGTAATTTGGTAATCGTAAATTCTCTTTTGTTGAGGCTCCTTCGAGCTTAACGAACACATTCTCATCAAGTATCTCGTGCTTCGCACTCGAGTTTATCCCTGAAATTTTATGTCATTCCCATAAATGTATATTATTATTATGCATAACTTGCATTGGTATTAAAACAGACGTAGTTTCATTGTCCTGTTTGAAAAAAATGCGAATTTGAAAAAAAATGTTTGTTAAACATTTTATTGCAACTTTAATCGTTTTCCCATAAACTAAATTTGCTCATTTATAATAAATAAAACGAAAGATCACAAAACAATTACTTTAAAAAAATTTCTGTGATATTTCTGAAGATTGTAATTTTTTTAATTATCTTGAAAGAAAGTCAGTGAAAAAAGACATAGTATTCTTTTGCACTTTTCCTTATATTTTTTAAGAATAGGGGAATTTATTATTCACTATTTCTTACTTAAAACTTGCTCCAAATATTTCCATGAAATAAAGCAAAAAATCTCAATCCTATAAATATACGATAAACCGTATTCATAGTAGTGTACTCGGCTGAAATGCTCTAGTCAAACTTCCCACTGGCCGCTCGTTAGTCGGCTAATCAACTGTGTCGACTATTGGGCTACGACATACACACTGAAAAGGTTGGCATGTCTAAGCCTGACACACTGTGGAATAAACCTACAACGCTACCACTTTTAACACCCCCCTCCCCCCTCTATAATTTTGAGATTATTTTTTATTCGCGCAATAATAATTTTTTGCATCATGTAAAATGCTATTTAAATCCAAACGATTTAACTTTATTATTCAACCTGTCGAATCCCACTCCTAACGGCAGTCTCTACGTCGTTCCACTCAATACAGTCTGTCAAGTTAAAGCGTGGGTGGCTTTACTCGCAGTCGGTAAGGTGTATCGACATGATTTTGGTGTCAAAATATTAAGAAGAGCTCCCTCT
>NC_046662.1:109455616-109464955 GCF_010883055.1 Belonocnema kinseyi | reverse complement strand
ATGTTAAATCAAAAAGCATGAAAGAGGGAGCTCTTCTTAATATTTTGACACCAAAATCATGTCGATACACCTTACTGACTGCGAGTAAAGCCACCCACGCTTCAACTTGACAGACTATTTTGTCTGCCCACAGCTTCATTGATCTCTGCTTCTCTTTTGCGTAACTTCTTGAATTTCCCATTTCTGGCTACTAAAATCCCAAACAGAAGTTGGGTTTTTTTGACCCAAAGAAAAGTCTTTTCCTTTTCGCGGGAGCTTATTCAACAGCTGTATGTTTTTCATTCCACCTCGGATCCAAAAACCAATTTCTTCAAATGTGGCATTTTCTTCCAAAATAGCATACGCTTCTCTAGTATTCTAATAGGTCACTTACACTGCTCTGAATTTAATTTTTTAAATATTTGCAAAAATATCTCGTTATATTGTATTCAAGTTGCTTTTGTGGTTAATGTGAATAGGACCTATGGGCGCCGAACTCTGATATCATTACTTACTCTTCCCCCGAGGTGTCAACTTACTATGATTTCTATCAATCCATCTCTCACCTATACCTTACGTTGAAAATACATTTGTTCTGAAGCATTGGAAACCCTAGAAACGCATCTTTATGATGTGGTTATAATAAATGTCTAAAAAATTCTTTTACTGACAGCATTAAAGTCAGTATAACCAAGCAATTCATTATTAAAAATATTAAAAAGATGATGGCAGATGAGTGATGCATACTTATGGAAATTATGAAGGTACTGCATTTGTTGATAAAATTGAAGATTGATCAATATTACATACGTTTTTTTTTTATTGAATTCTTGGAAAAAATATGACGTCAGCTTCCTGTAGGCAGATATAAAAGGGGAACCGCTAATGAATTTAATATTAAAAGCATCCAAGAAATTATTTCGAACAAGTGACGCTAATTTAAAATGTAATTATAAGTGTTTAAATAATTCGCTTTTTGGCGAATTTGTCGGTAATGTCAGTAAGTAGGATTCGTGCGTTAGAACTCTCCCTATCTAACTATGCACTTACATATACTTTCGTCGGAACTCGTCGGTATGATGAGCGAAAGTACTATTAAAAATCACTGCTCATTTTTAATCGTGATAACTTGTTACAAAAAGTAGCGTCAATATTTTTTAAGAAACGGTTACAAAGCCTATAAATTTACGCATCAAATAAGTCCTTATGTGAATATTTTGGACGTTTTGTAGCTAATATATATACCACGTGAGAATTTAAAAAAAAATGCAAGGCTTTCTTAAATTTTGTACCTTGATTTCTACGTGTAGCATGACCTAGGAAAGTTGCACAAAAATATGGATTTGACACAACACGGTCCTCGAAGTATCATTTTTAATTTGAGCTAAAAAACTTCTAAAATATTCAGAGGTTTCCAAGATATAACAATAAATGTTCAAGCATGCTACGTTGAGTTTCAGTCCGCGATTATCGCAGATGGCCAGAATTGCTGCTAAAGCGACTGAAATTCGGCGCAGATACGCTTGCGAATTTTTTTTGTGTTTTGAGAACCCATCAAGATTTTTCACATTCGCTTGATTTAATAAGCTTTCTCAAGATTAAAAAAATAAGTTTTTGGTTATATTTGGAACTAGTAATTATGTTTCGAAATCAGCACTGATTTTCCATTGTACTTTTGATAACCCTATAATGAATTTTTGGCGGTAGTGTATTTTTTATTCATATTATTTTTCCTCAAAATTAATATTTTTAATCAAAATAAAAAACATAAATATTCAGTCATTTCTTCAAAAAGTCTATCAAATTTGGTGAAATAATATTGAATTTTAAATAACAGACCCTAAAAAGTAGGAAACATTAGTTGACCCCTATTCAGAGGGAGAGAAAGAGACATGGCTCACACCCCCTCCTCTCTGTCAGGCTTCCCTGGGCCTTTTTGCTTTTTCAAAGGTCTATATTTTAAAATCTATAAATTGTACTCACTGCTCCCAAACTAATTCTTCCCTCCTTTCAAAGGTCCCTAATTCAAAGTGCCCAACTACTAGGATGCGAGGATTTTAGAACCGTGGAAAAAGCGTTCGACGTAGGTGGGAGGAGGGGATGTGGGCTATATCCCAACCACCCCTCTTAAATCTGAAAATAAATTTTTGTCATTTTAAAAAGAATATCACGTTGACGCTAAAAGTGTTTGTACAAAAAATACGTGTTTCGATGACGTTGACAACTTTTATTAAAAAAATTTGTAAGCGAACCAAATTTTTCGATATTTTTATATTAAAAATAGTGACATCATTTTGTATTAACCTTCGGTTTAGGACTTTGGATTGGTACGGAAAAGGACTTCCTATGCCAAGTATCAAGTCAATATTTTTGGGTGAATTTTTCGGAAGTTTATTCACTTTATCTTTAGTGCAATAATAAATTATATGAAATTAACAATAAATAGAAATAGCAAAATGCGTTATCGAATTTGGTCAAACACAGATCACTGTTTACTATATACGCTTATCATTGTTATGAAAAAATGTCATCAAACCATTTTTGTCATATTTTGTAATAATAATGATATTTATAAATTTTTAACGAAGATTTATAGTTTTAGGTTTTTATTAACACTTCTGCTATAAAGTGAAAGAGAAAAATAATTTTTCTGCTAAAATAATGGAAAAGAAGTACAGAGTTTTTTGAGCAGTAAATTCTAGATCATTCCCACTGTTTGGATGTGATGGTTAGGTTGATCCCAGTGTTCGCTATTAACTGCCAGAATCCTAAGGTAAGTATGGAAATAATTGTCCAGGGACTGGCGTACCTCTGTCTAAACGAACATTTTTCCTAGGAATAAAATTGCCCATATTTGAGTTCATATTCCCTACGAAAAGTTTAGATTTGCACCCTGAACTCGTTTTTCTATTCTGAAGTTCTTTACCATCTGGAAAATAAACACCCCACCTGAATTTTATATTTTGAAACGGGTATCTAGTGGGTTTAGTATAATTTCCTTCTTTACTTATATAATTATTATCCAAATTAAAAATAGAAGTAATTTTAAATTACCTTATTTTATTTATCTGAATCTTTGATTTTTTCTTCGTTTTTCCCTTGTTTTCCCTAGCTATTTTGAGACCGACTAAAGCAATTTTTTTAACTTTTTTCTTTAGCACTCGCCTTTTTCTAAAAGTATCGATAGCTATTTCAGCTAAAAGTGCAAAAACCCCTGCCAAAAGTCCCATAACTATTAAGAATAAGCAAGGTACGAGTTGAGTAAGTCCAAGCACATCTGATGAACCATCGTCTCCTAAATGATTATCACCGATGAAAATATATCGTCGTTCCCAAAAATCCACGAAACCACCTTCTGTTAGTGTCATGATCTTTCTATTAATTTGATCTAAATATGGAAGTCCTTTCCAGACAGCGAATGCAAGTGGAAAAATACCTAGAGGTTCCTTCAATTGCTGCACTTTCGTTTTGTCAAAATTCTCGGGTGAAGAAACGTTCAACACGATTACAAGAGCTATCTGTTTATTTATTCCAGTAATCAAGTCTTGTAAATTCTTATTATATTCATCCTGTTGCAAGATAAGAAAGTTGTTGTATATTTCTTTAATTACCTCAGTGTCGCTTAAATCATCAGTGCTACTATCATCTCTTTTATCAGAGATAGCAAACAATTCCTTTAGTTGTCTTGTTCCACCGAATTGAATTCTAGCAGAAACCAACTCTTCCATGGTTGTGATTTGTTGATTCGCTTCCTCTATCAGAACTCCGGCCAGGGATGCAAGGTAACTCTGAGATAGTATGTAGCCAAAAAAAACCCAGGATAAAAATTGAATTCTGCCTGACAATTTTTCCGGTTGTTGTTCAATAGATGTCCCAATAATGAGAGCAAATACCTCTAAGAAGGCAATATCACGTAGGATGAGCATCTTTATAACGATAGTTAATATTAAGACGATGCCGACTGCATACCACACTGAGTTGTGAAAAGGTGCTATAAGACCTCGCAGAGAAACGTTCGGTACAACAGGAATCAACCAAACGTATCTTGACACCTGTTTATTAAAAACATAAACAAATTTTAATTTATATCTTCTAGCATTTAGAACGTTAGGTATTCTAATAAAAATAAACACGAGAGACGTTAAGAAGTATTCTTTTATTAAGAAAAAATTACTTTCTTTTGAATTTATTCTGACGGTCCTAGGTTAAATACCACAATGTCCGAATCTATAAGACTCTTGTTTAATAGGAAAACAACTTTGATTTTAAAATTTTTACTGAGAAAATAATAATTGACTTCAACTGTTGGAAAAATAGCATTCCAATAGTAATACCCTTCATAGCTCTTTGCGAGGTGCATATTTCGGTACTCATTACATTCGGTAGCATACACCGATATCACAGTAACCATCATGGGCTCAAGATCCACGTTTCATTAGGTATATACGCTAATTTCCATATTACCTCTAAAGATTTTCATTAATATGTGTGGTTTTCTGAATTATTACACAATGATGGTGTCATAACATTAATAAAATATTTCTCTAACATGGGAAAATTTTGCCGTCAAAAGTAACGTACTTGGAGGTCTCGGATACAAGAGAAAAAAAATGCAATCGTATTTTTATGAGAAATGTACAGACTTGGAATCTTTTGACAAACGGTTGGAATTCTCCACGAACAGTTCCTAACATCTTAGGACTGGAATCTAAAATGTAACTTTTTATTTTCTAGGTATTATTTGTATAAATTAGAATTTCGCAACTCAGAGGATTCAAACCCTCGAAGACTGCTAGCTTCTAAACATAAATCGGGAGTGCGATTCCAGTTCTCAGTTTCTAAATTTTTCGGGTGAACTTGTGGGTTCTCGCAGAATTTTTGTCCAATAATTTGTAATATTTTTGTAATTTGAAACATTATCATCTACGTAAAGGAATTAAAACGATACTTCTTCACTTCAAATGTGACTTCAATCATATTGCGAGGAGCACTCAGTTTAATTATCCTGGATTTAATCCAATCTCTTATGAGATATTAGGAATAATTAATTTCATCATTATCACTCGCGAATATGAATGGTGATTCCACTCTGCAGAGTCACCTTGTCTCTAC
The DNA here is from genome assembly GCF_010883055.1 of Belonocnema kinseyi. Lineage (NCBI taxonomy): Eukaryota > Metazoa > Arthropoda > Insecta > Hymenoptera > Cynipidae > Belonocnema > Belonocnema kinseyi. Next base: position 109,459,864 of record NC_046662.1, on the reverse strand, counting down.
TTGAAGCTACTATTGAAGTACTACGCCCGAATCTTCTAACGAGATAACAAGTTACTTTTTGAAAAATTTAAAATGTCACTTTCTAAAACAATTTAATAATAGTTTGAGAGCTGCTGACAATTCTATGGAAGGCTTTTCAGTACTCGTTGACTAGCTTATAGATGCTGGCGAGTTTCGCAACAAATTATTGTTAAACATGCAAAGAATTCAAGTAAATAGACGCACATATCAAAACTGACAAGATTAAAATAAAAAAATGTCTTTTTAGGACTTTAGAGGTCATAAAAAGTTTTAAAAAATTAATTAATTGGAAACTTCTCAGTAGTGCTAACGTTGCTGGCAGGCTGCCAAACTTGGCGAAAATTCGAGATAAAAAACCTAATTCTAGTCCTCTCGAAAGCTTTTGTGGATGATTTGTCAAACGCTAAAAATGACAACCAATGTGCACTGGATGCTCGCGGATAGTACTAAAGTTAACTGGCAGGATTTAAAACAATAAACAAATGATATCTTGTAAATTAAAAACGTCATTTCCCTACACTTAAAATTAAATAGAGATGATTCTTCAGGTATTAAATAATTAAAAAAGACTAGTAACACCTCACTGGTGCCAAAGTTGACTGATAGACTGTTAAACATATCAGCAATTTGAATAAAAAATAGTACATTGTGTATCGGGAGCGTAAAGAAGACTATTTTTACAAGTGTCAAAAGACAATCCGAGCGAAGGGAGGGCGAAAGACACACGAGGCAAAGCAGCCGTATATCCTTGATATACACGATACTTTTTCTCTTATCCTCTGTGAAAACAAGCATGTGTAGCAGATAAAATATGTTTAACGTTCTTGACAATTTTATTTATAAGTGAGAGGCAGAAATAGCGTCTCTAGCAGAAGGTAGACTGTTGAATCCAGCAACGAATTTTTTTTAAATAAAAATGTCGGCCCGGTGGCGAAGTGCGCATGTGCAAAAGTCACTTGGCTCCCCGCCCAGTGACTTTTGATATGATTCCTTAGGAGCTAAAATGCAAGAAAAGAATTGAGTGGTAACTTCTCAGTTGTGCCAACCAAGACCACCCATGTAAAAAATCAAAAGATCAAAACTAAAAACATTATTTTGGTACTCCTTAAACCTATTAAGGATGATTCCTGAAGTGTTCAAAAAGGTTACCGTTTAGTTGCTTATAACTATCAAAAGCTTTAACTCATAGCTTTTCAGTGGTGCCAATGTTTACTGGCATTCTTTTAAGCTTGTCGATAATAAAAAGGATGCAAACGTTATTTAAATTATCTTGAAACATTTTGTGTGTGATACTGTATCTGTTAAAAAGTAAGACAAAAGTTGACTAGCATCTCTGCAGTTTGGCCAAAATTGTTTAGCGTATTGCTAAAATTGTCTGGCATCCTAGAAAATGTGTCAACAATTCAAATGTAAAAAAGAACATAATCTTAGTACTCTTAAAACCTTCTGAGGATAATTCTTGAACTGTTTGTCATTTTTGTCACTATCCACGAGAGCATTAAAATTAAGTTTTTTCATTAAAACTTTTCATGTATCTAAGAGCTTGCCAGTCAACATTGGTATTACTGAAGAGTTGCAAGTTCAATTTTTTGTTAGTTATTTGAACCTGAAAAATCATTTATAATGTGCTTCAATTGTACTAAAAGTATGCATTTAGTTTTGATCTTGTAATTTTTAATACTTTTGACAACCTGCTAGTCAACTGCAGCACCGTTGTGAAGCTTCCAGTAAAATTCTGTCTTCCTTTTTAGTACCGAAAGAATCATCGCTAATATTTTTTGATAGTACTAAAGTGAGGTGTTTTCATTCCAATTGTCGACATGCTTAAGAGCCTGTCAGTCAAATCTGGTACCGCTGAGAAGATGTTAGTAAATGTTTTTGCTAGTTTCTGGCAGTTGAAAAACCGTCCTTAATAGGTTTTAAGACTACTGAAATGATGTTTCTCAATTCGAATTTTCGAAATATTTCTCAGCATGCCTGTCAACTTTGGCACCGCTGAGGAGCTGCCATTCAAATTTTGTTTTCAGTTAATTACACCTAAACAATCATTCCCAATAAGTGTCAAGAGTACTGAAATAACTTATTTAATTTTGATCCTATTATTTTGAAAATGTTTGACAACCTGCGGGTCAACTTCATCAGATAGCTCTCAGATCACTTCTCCCGCCCACTCTGCCCGATACGTAATAAATTGTAAAGTTAAGTGGGTCCGAGAATTTGTTTCGGAGCGGCAAAATTGGCGCCTGGCGAGCAACAGTTTCATTTTTTTTTCACACCGCAAATGTAAGTAAATATTTCACGTATCATTCTTAATGGAATAAATAGACTGTCAGTACCGGAATAAAATGTCGCTTCCGGTATCGGCAAAAAAATTCTCTGTCCGTATCGACAAAAAAAGTTTTCGGCCGGTATAATATTATTACATTAAGTTATTCTTGTACATTGTATATATACTTTTGTAAATAACCTTATTTCTGTGAGCAGTTACAGTACTGCCAACCCCCTTCACCCCCATACTTTGGAAAGAGGTAGCAGTGTAAACAAAATTATTTCTGTGACTGGACACGGCGGTTATTTCTGAAAGGCATTTTCATCCAAAAAATATCGATTTTGTACTAAAACAGATGAATTTGTAATAAAAAACACTTTTTTTTTATAAGTGGAACTTTCATCCATAAAATATTAAAGCAATATAATCGTCTATATCAATGTTTTATGAATAAAATATTATTTTTTATATTAAAAACTCCTAAAAATATTTATTTTTCAAATATTGAAGAACAATTTTTTCCATATCCAGCAAAAATTTCAAACATACCATTTCGGCTAGCCTGAAAGTGTTATAAGAATTTAAAATGAAAGTAAATTTAATCATTCTTTAAAATTTTTATGATTTTTAGAAACTAAAATCGGTGAAAGGAATCACGGGCGGGATGTTTAAATGTTCGAACCAAATAGCTGCAATCGGTGTCAGAAACGTAGCGTCTGAATTACAAAAAAGAATTTTCTGTGAATTTTTGATTGAATTTCATTTTGTATTATTAACAAAGTTTTATATATTTTTTCCAAACATTTGCATTAAAAAATCTCCGAAAATATACATTATATGTCTGTATACATGCTAAATAAAAAAATAAAAATGAATGTCGACCAAAATAAAATTCGAAAATAAAATTCATAATCGGGAGAGCTATTTTTATAAAATCATTAAAAATCTCTGAAAAGAATATAAATACATGAAAATCATCTAACAATCAAAATATATTAGTAATTGCATTGCGAAATTTGAAATGAGCTAAATTAAATGACCTGTATCTAAAACTAAACCAGGACTCTGCGCGCGGGTGTTCTGGTAAGAATAAAATATAAAAGAGAAACAAGATCCAACATCAAACGAAAATCGCATTCTAGTAATATAAAGAAAACATTAAGTCGAAACCAAAGTTCTACGAGAGAGTTGAACAAATCATAACAATAAAGTCGTAACAATCCGATAAGGGAATAGGAAGCTGCCAAGACTACCACAAAAATAAAAGGGGGCGATGAATAATAGTTTATAACACAATTTATAGTTATTAGCCATCAATATTAATCAGTTTTTATATCTTTTAGGAGTTCACTCAATCAATAAAATCAGGAAAATAAATGTAAATGAACGATAAAAAGAAAGAAGGGAAAGTGAAAGGGGGGGGGGGGGGTATTAACTTAAATATCTTCCAGAGATGCATATCAGAAAAGGGAGTAGAGGTTGTGTCGAGGTCGGGGAGTTAGAGAAGAAAAGGGGTTGAGAGGGAGGTCATACACCATACTCACATGATAAATGGACGAAATAAATTAACTTAATCTATTAGAATTGACACTATTCGCGCAGCACTAAAATTATTAAGCGAAATACAAGGCGGCGAAAGAACTACTGGTCTGCATTGCATTATTCAAACTTAGTCACTAAACGTAGTGATCCACTACAAAGATTAAAATTCTACTTCAAAGTAAATGAGAAGTCGGTCAAAGTTAAGGTAGGTATCGGAACTGTGGTCGACACCTCGAGCTCACAGGTAGTGATCCCAGATCTGAAACGAGATTTGGTTCAATACTATGACAGGGCTATGTCCGTGTGAATATAGTAGCAGACGTTGTAAATGACTGAGTTCCGCGCACAACCCATTTCTCCTCTTCTGAATTTGAAAACTCCAAGGTGCACGATTGACGGTCGGAGCACTTCGGTGA
>NC_046662.1:109454328-109455516 GCF_010883055.1 Belonocnema kinseyi | reverse complement strand
GGAGCGGGTGCTAATCTGAAAAATTGCACCCGCTTCCAGCGAAATCGCGGTAAAATTTCAGCCATAACCACGTCTCACAACCGTGAGATAGGTTGTTACAGTTTGTAAAGGAATCAATGCGACGATCCAGCAAAAGCCTCGTGGACCGTAAGAACACGGAGCGACCCAAGGACAACCGCCTTCTGCATTTTTCCCGCAAGTGTTCTAGCATATTGTTGACACGCAGGGATGCTTTTTAGGCTATTAGCAAGTGAAATCTTGGCACCTCCGAGAGCGCCGATGATAAGAACGATCAGTTTAACAGAATATCCCGGGTGCAATCGTTGCGACTCCCTTATAAGGTCTCGATACCTCTCTTTCTTTTCATTCTCCTTGACAATGATGTTTTCGTCAGCTGGTGCCGAAAATTCGATAACGAACATGGTTCACTTCTCGAAGTCAAGAAAAACCATGTCAGGCCTCGAGTGACCAACAGAAACAATTGTCGAGAATATAAAGTTCCAGTATATACGGCACTTCCCATTCTCGACAATTGACTCAATTTCCCTAGTTGCATTTAGAGGAGCGATATTAAGGTGAATGCCGTAGGAGTGACAGAGATGGTAATAAAGCACTCTTAGTGTCGCATTGAGCCTTTAAATGTAGGTCGTTCCCGCGTGTGTTGGACAACTAGATAGTATGTGAGCTAAATGCTCGGGGTGTGCATAGCACGCCCCGCAGCTATCATCGGGAATGTCTTGGCTCAAAATGTGGCGACGGTATGTTAAGGTGGAAATGACACCGTCTTGGCATGCAAAAATGAAACCCTCTGTATCAGACTTCAATCCGGGCGAATTAAGGAAAGCAAACGTTAGCTCACAAGACATTAACTGATCCTTCACATTTCTGTGGAAGATACGGTGCATCCTCTTATCTAGGAGCTGTTCACGAAATTTTTTCTCTTGTGCTTTCTTAATCCGGGCCTTCAGGAGTGAGTACTATAGATATATTCGATTTGATGCATTTTGCTCACCACTAATACTGAAGTCAAGTCCGAGTATTTCAGCAGCCTCCTCCGCTGCTTTGTACAGAAATGCTCCTTTACATACTTCCTCGTGATTCCTGACCATTTTAAGAAGAGGGTCTCTTCCATTTGCAACTCTATGTGCTGTACCCAGAATAATCCTGTTGCGAAGACATTCAAGACTC
>NC_046662.1:109441791-109454228 GCF_010883055.1 Belonocnema kinseyi | reverse complement strand
AGCTTTCCGATACTCAATCCAGGCCATCGATAGGTCACGCTGGTAGAATGCTGCATCTTTGCAGACACATCTATCGATGAGCAGGTTCTCCCGACATCCGGCCACGCCTTTTTTTGAGCCTCGTTGTACATACATTTCTTGCCACACAGGCTCAGTTGCCCGTACAATCCTATCATTTAGAATAGCTGTGAATATCTTATAAAGCGTGTTCAGACAAGTTATTGGCCTGTAGTTCTTTGGGTCAACTAAGTTGCATATTTTCGGCAGGAGTATTTTGCGCCCTTCTACCAATCACTCTGGAATCGGCTCTTCCGACTTCAAATATGAGGTGAAAATACGGGCCAAATGCTGTTGGGTTGAAAAAAACTTCTTCCACCAGAAGGTTTTGATACAATCTGGTCCCGGTGCGGAATAGTTCTTCATCCCTATTAATACTCTTTTCACCTCCTCAGTAGTGATGGGTGGGCATTCTTTATCAGGTGTTATGAGGGCAACATATAACTCCTTGAAGCTGTTTACGAGGGTGGATCAAATATAAACCGGAATTTTACAAATACTTTTCTTAGCCAATCGCAAGCACTCTCACAGTGTAGGTTCTTGTAATGTAGTGTATTAGGAGTGGGTAAAACGCTTGGTGAGCTGTTTGACTCAGTCAATTCGTCAGTACAGCTATGAGTGAGCAACAGGTTCCAGCGTCCGTTGCACAACGGGTTATAATAAAGTTTTTAACTAAAGAAGGCGTTAAACCGTGCGAAATTTTGAATCGATTGAAGGATCAGTATGGGATCGAGATGTTGAGGAATTCGTGCGCAATTGGTTGATGACTCGACCTCAAAGTTTCTACGAGCAAGGAATTAACAAGCTTCCAAACCCCTGGAAAAAATGTGTACAGCGTGAAGGAGACTATGTAGAGAAATAATCAATAGTATTTTTGTATTTTTTTATAAATAAATAAATATTAAAAAAGAATTCCGGTTAATATTTGATTCACCCTCGTATATTTTCTGAGTCTTCGTCCAGTCTATGCTGAACCTCGTAGACTTCTCTCCAAAATACTTCGACCTCCTCTGGTTTGGGTGGGTGTTCGACAGTAACTGGAGGGTCTTGGAAGAGTCGAGATGGGTCAGAGAGAAGCTGTTGATTTTCTCTGACCCATCTCTCCCTCCGCTCTAGACTTCTCTTAGCGTCAGATACTATCCGTATTCTCTGAACAATATGCTGCCTGATGGTCAGCATCTTTGACTTGTTAGGTGTGTGATAACGGGTCCGGAGTTCGCGCGCGAACTTTCGAACTTTGGCGGTAAAATTCCTGCCAGATGTGATGCAGTCAATCACACATTGAATGCGGGACGCGTACTGCCTTGCCCAGCCTATCTTTATGGCAAGTTGATGCATTCGTCTTTTGGTCTTATGATCAGCCGTTGGTTTTGTTTTACGGTTCACATCGGCCAAAGCTCTCGCTGCATTATACACACAATAATTGATAGCCCAGAGGTCATATTCACCGGGAAAATGGCCACGAAGCTCGTCATCCATTTCAGCCAGATCTTTAGGCTTGAGAGAAACCTTGGTGTTGATGTTTCTTCGGGTCGTAAAGCATCGCTCTTCATCTATTGGATGCCTGCCCGCGGTTGGTCCTAGTGTCGCCTCTCTTTCTTTGTTGCCGGCTTGTTCTAGCTGTGGTAGAGTGGGCGTTCCGCCTAATTAGCCCCTTTTACGGAGTAGTTCAGCATGGTTTCGCAGACGTTCCTGCGAAAAGTGCGATAGCTCCGGGTGTTTCTCGCACCACAAAGCATGCAGCCGTGCCATGTGATCCCGTTCACGGGCCACACTCGCATCGTAGCAGTCTAGCAAGTCGTGATTCAGTCGCTCCGTCCACCCAAAGGTCACGAGATCCCGCCGATCCATCGCATTGAATCCATTTTCATTGGCTCTCCCATCTCTAGATTGGTCGGCATTGTTGGCTGACCCATTGTCTGGAGCCCTGCGCGTTCTGTTGTTTTGAACCGCACTTACTACAACTATGTCTGGTGTTGTCATTGTTGTTCCCACGAGAAGGTAGGGAAAGGGGTACGTCCATCCTTGTAGAGCCCCGCATGCAAGGATAAGGCTGCTTACTCTGAGGCCTGGTATCCCAGGGTCACCGTTCTAGACACCTCACCCAGGTGCCATTCAGCTTTCAGCACGGTTTTCACACCTCCGCTTGATATTATAATTATTTTATATCATAATAGTTATATATCTTGATCCACATTTGAAAGAAATTAAAGAAATTGGCGATTTTGGAATTCATCCCGTGTGGATAAAAACTCAATCATTTGATTGAAAAATTAATTATTTTGTTGAAAATGTAACTATTTTGTCAAAAAATCCTCTTTTCCATCAAAAGTTCAATTACTTTTTTAAAATTTTTATTTTTTTTTTTTATTTTAAGGTTCATCTCTTTCGTTGAAAATACTTTTTTGAAACTGACAATCAATACCATTTTTGGTTAAGAAATCATGTGTTTTGTTAAAAGGTCGTCCTTCTTTGTAGAAATTAACTTGTTTTATAGAAAATTTATACTTTTTGATTAAAAATTACATTTTTCCATTGAATTATCAACTATAAATATGTTTTGGTTGTAAAGTCGTTCTGTTGTAAATGCAACTATATTGTTAAAAATTAAAATCATAATTTTTGGGTGGAAATACTCTTTTTGTTTTTAAAATTAAACAATTTCGTTGGAAGTTCACGTCTTTTGTTGGAAATTAACCTTGTTTAGTAGAAATTTAATCTTTTTGGTTGAAAATGTATCATTTTTGGTCAAAAATGCAATTGTTTGGTTAAAATATCAACTGTACATCTTCTTGGGTTCGAAAGTCGATTATTTCACTAAGAGTTGAACTACTTTGTAAAAAAAATACGTTTTTTAACAAGGTTTTTTAATTATGGTTGAAAATTTAACTATTTGGTTGAAAGTTTAACTCTTCCATTGAAAACTCATAATTTCCGCTTAAAAAATTCAACTTTTTGTAGATAATTCATCTTTTTTACTTTAAAATTTAATAATTTCTTTAAAAATTCATGTATTTTGTTTAAGATTTGTCTTTTTTTGTAGATCATCAATTTTTGTGGTTGAAAATTCATCTGATTGGTTGAAAATTTAACAACTTTGTTTAAAATTAATTTTTTCTTGTTCAATTCAATTTTTTAGCACAGTTTTTATCTGGAAATTGTACTATTCCATTTTTGGTTGAAATTTTATCCTGTAGATTTTATTAGTTAAAACACCAATTATTTGATAGAAAATTAATTTATTTTGTTGAAAAGTAAACTTTTGGGTTGAAAATTGATTTATTGTGTTAATTCGATTTTTTTCCTAAAATTAAAAAAACTGCAAAATAAAAAAATTGCCTTAAAATCGTCCTGATTCCTTTTTCTTTAATTTTTAAAATCTTTTCAAATACTCACTTCAAATTAATTTTTCAAACAAAGGCTTGTCCCGGATCTGAATTGTATTTTTTTTTTCAAAAAATCTCTGATCCAATTCAGAAATACATACGATTGCTTTAAAAAATTTCCTGTCCCAATTCAAAATTCAGCTTGAAATTAGAAAATACAAAATTTTAAATCTGAAAATGATTTTTTTGAGGTGGAAATCTTTTGAATTTTAAACTTCTAAAACTAAAGCTTGACAAATTTTAAATTTAGAAATATTTCATTTACGCGCCCAATAATTCATACGTATAAAACACAAAATTTTAACACCTTTTAATTTTACAATTTTTTAAATTAAATTATTTTAAAATACGCAATTACCATTTTAAAATTTTTAGGACCTTAACATTTTAGAGATTTCTGGTTAATAAATACAAATTACGCTATTATTTTTAAGGTTCAAAATGATAACAATTCAAAAAATTTCAATTCGTAACATTAAAAATTGAACGATGAAATTAATTTTTTAACTAAAAACTTTTTTAAATAAAAGTCACATAGCTTTTATTTTAAATTATTCCAGATTAATATTTTTGCATTGTTATTTAAAGTTAAAATTTTAGTTTGTCATTTGAAAATGTTAGAAATTAACTTACTATCAAAATAATTCAATTTTCAACTAAAAAAAAGAGAATAACAAATATCCAACAAAATAATTACATTTTCAAGTAAAATGATAAATCTTCAACAAAAAAAGTTTTAATTTTTAATTAAAAACTGTTGAACTCATCAAAAAGATATTAATTTTTATTAATTTTATTTTTAATTTTAATTTTAATTTAATTTATTTTTATTAATTAATCCATGAGGATTTTTTTAAATTGTTGAATTTCAAAGCCAAAAAGATGATTTTTTTTTAAAAACAGTATAAACTTATTTTTAAACGAAATAGTTTAAGTACTTCTGGTTAAAAAATATAAACTTACTTTCAATGCTTTGAATTGAAGAATAAATAAATAAATTTTTAAATGTTAAAGCCTGAATCATTTTGATCAATAAAAATGGATTAATTACAATTCTTTTTTAATTGGAAACTTTTTAAATTATAAATTAAATTCGTTTATTTTAAATCGCTTTATATTATTAATTTTTACATTTTTATTTATAAATCCAAACTCAAAAGTCTTATTTACGAATTGACAATTTTAAAAATCGAACGGTGAAACAAAACAGTTTCATTTTCAACTGAAAAAAGAAGTTTCAACCAAATCTTTAAATTCTTAACGAAGGAGATAAATTTTCATTTAAAATTATGAATCTTCATAAAAAAAGGCTTACATTTTTTATTAAAAACTGCTGAACTCATCCAAACAGAAAAATTTTTCACAAAACAGTTGAGTTTTCAGTTTTTTTAATTTTAGGAAAAAAATCGAATTAACACAATAAATCAATTTTCAACCCAAAAGTTTACTTTTGAACAAAATAAATTAATTTTTTAACTAATAAAATGTACAGGATATAGTTTCAACCAAAAATTGAATAGTACAATTTTCAGATAAAAACTGTGCTAAAAAACTGAATTGAACAAGAAAAAAAACGAATTTTTAACAAAATTGTTCAATTTTCAAGGGAAAAGGTGCATTTCTAACCAAGAAAATTAATGTTCTTTAAAGAAAAAACGATTTTCCAACTTAAACAATATATACGATTCATTTTTAATCAATCATATAATAGTTACATTTTCAGATAAAGATAAATAATTTTTAAAAGAAAAAATTAATTTTAAACAAAGTTGTTAAATTTTCAACCACTCATGTGAATTTTCGACCAAGAAATTTGATGATCTACAAAAAAAGACAAATCTTAAACAAAATACATGAATTTTTAAAGAAACTATTTAATTTTAAAGTAACAAAGACGAATTATCTACAAAAAGTTGAATTTTTTAAGCAAAAAATATGAGTTTTCAATGAAAGAGTTAAACTTTCAACCAAATACTTAAATTTTCATCCATAATTAAAAAACCTTGTTAAAAAACGTATTTTGTTTACAAAGTAGTTCAACTCTTAGTGAAATAATCGACTTTCGAACCCAAGAAGATGTACAGTTGATATTTTAACCAAACAATTGCATTTTTGTCCAAAAATGATACATTTTCAACCAAAAAGATTAAATTTCTACTAGACAAGGTCAATTTCCAACAAAAGACATGAACTTTTAACAAAATTGTTTAATTTTAAAAACAAAAAGAGTATTTCCACCCAAAAATTATGTTTTTAATTTTTAACAATATCGTTGCATTTAAAACAGAACGACTTTACAACCAAAACATATTTATAGTTGATAATTCAACCGAAAAATGTAATTTTTAATCAAAAAGTATAAATTTTCCACAAAACAATTTAATTTCTGCAAAGAAGGACGACCTTTTAACAAAACACATGATTTCTTAACCAAAAATGGTATTGATTGTCAGTCTGAAAAATGTATTTTCAACGAAAGAGATGAACCTTCAAATTAAAAAAAATAAAAATTTTTAAAAAGTAGTTGAACTTTTGATAGAAAAGAGGACTTTCTTTTACAAAATAGTTACATTTTCAACAAAATAATTAATTTTTCAATCAAATAATTGAGTTTTTATCCAAACGAGATGAATTCCAAAATCGCCAATTTCTTTAATTTCTTTCAAATGCGGATCAAGATATAAATAAGACTATTATAATATAACATAATTATAATATTATCATTATTAATATACGCATATATATATATATATATAATAGTATTAAGATTTATATAATTTATTTTTATACATAAAATAACATAACCTCAAAATATACACATATCAAGAGGCGCGAGATCTATTCAAATCATGAGAAACGCCAGCGCCGAAATCTGGAAAGATTAAAATCTCAATCTCCTGAATTTATTTCAAAGCAGTTAGCAGATAGATATATAAATAGAATCGCCGAAGTTCTCCGACCGGCAATCGTGCACCTTCGAGTTTTCAAATTCTGAAGAGGAGAAATGGGTTGCGCGCGCAACTCAGTCATTTGCAGCGTCTCCTACTATATTCACACGGACATAGCCCTGTCACCGCATTGGACCACATGTCGTTTCAGATCTGGGATCACTGCTTATAGGCGTTACAGCCTGAGACCAATGTCTCCAGAACGTGGGATTTTTCGGCCCCCACCACTCTCCCATCTGGGAGCGACACATTAAAACGTAGCGTGTCGATGAGTCGACTATGTTACATGCTGCGAAGCCCAGCCTCGTGTAAAGTCGAAAATGCACGAGCAGGAACCCGAGCCCTCCCGACTTCACGAATGATGATCTAGCTGCTCCTCAAATCTATTCAGGTTTTGAAATCCTGAGTTACCTTAGAACCATTATTCTTATTGCGTAGAGGCAAATATAATGGACTTTATGTAAATAGCTACAGGAGACAAGACTTTGGAGTCTAAAATGCTTCAAATTTTGTTCTGCATGCCTTAGTCATAATTTTAGTAAACAATTGATTTTTCACAAATAAAAAACAAATTTTCGACAAAATAGTTAAGTTCTCAAACTAAGAAATTAATTTAAAAAATATATTTTTGAACTTAAACATTGTAGTTTATATTGAAGCTTGTAGTAGAAATAATTTAATTTTAAACCCAAATAAATGCGAATTTTCAACAAAAAAAAACAATTTTTTATCTAAAACAAATGAATTTTTGAAGAAAAATAATTCACCAACAAAGAAGATAAATTTATAACTAAAAAGAAAATTTTTCAAGAAAAAAAAGTGTCAACAAAATTGATCAATTTTCATCAATAGAAACGAACTTTAAACTAAAACAATAAGTATTCGATCAAAAATGGACTAGTTAAATTTTCAGATGATAAATAGAATTTTCAACGGAAGAAATTAATTTTCAACTAAAATTATAATGTTTCAACGAAAAATTCAACAGATAAATTTTCAGTTGAAAAATATTTATTAACTCCAAGAAATCAAAGTTTCCACAAAATGTTTAAATTTCCAAGCCAAAAATTAAATTTGCAAACAAATAATTTAATTTTCATCCCAATAACTTTCTACCGAAAACAGAAATTCAAAATTTTCGAAACCAATTTTAAAAAACAAAAATTTTTGTTAAGAAAATAGACAAATTTCAAAAAAATAGATGAACTTTTAACCATTTTATACCAAAATAAAAGAAGTTTCATCAAAAAATGGATTTTCATCCAAAGAAATGAATTTTTGATTAAAATAGATGAATTTTTAAACAAGGAGAATAATTTTCTACAAAAAAAGAAGAATTTTTGAATGAGAAAAGTCAATTTCCTACTAAAAAAATTCAACTAAAAATGATACAGTTACATATTTCGTATAAGAAAATGTTTTTTCAACAATAAAAAAATCGATTTTTCAACAAAACAGTTAAATTATCAAACAAAACAGTTATTTAAAAAAAATTTAATTTTAAAATAGTTTAACTTACGATGGGAGAAATGAATTTTCAACTGAAAAATGTTTTAAAACATACACACAATCGAATTTAAAACAGAATAGTTCAATTTTTAAACATACAATTGGATTTTCAATTAATACATTATTTTTCAACTAAAAATGGAATGGAATGAATTCTGAGAGAAAATTAAAAAAAAGATCACAATTTTTTAACGTTATTTCGTAATTTTGCCATATTATATAATTTTAAAAAAAATAAGGAATTGAATTCTTATTAAGCCTTCTTGCGCAATTTTGTTGTACCATTTTTTGTTATGTTTATGTTGGTTTGTAAAATTTGCTTTCAAATTTGAGTTAGTTCACGAGATTTTCAGAAATTTTGAAACTATTAAAAAATAATTAAAATTGGCAAAAAAATCAGGAAAAAATGGAATAATTCTTAAAGATCAGAAGATTAGAAGGTCTGAAAATTAAAAAAAAGGATTATTTTTCTAATAATCGTTTAAAAATTTTACATAATTTTTATTCAAAAAAATGTACTTTGAAAAAAATTCAAATAGATTTTAAAACACATGAAACGATTTCCTAAAATTTGAAAGAATAGTGTAGAAGATTTTAAAGCAAAATGTTTCAATTTGATAAGATTAAAGATTTTAAAAAAAGGAAATAATTCAGTAAATTCAAGGAATATTTAGAAGAATGGAAGAGATTCAAATCTAATTTTAAACTTAAATTATTTAGAAATGTAGATTTTCAAAGATTTCAAAAAAATAAACTTAAGAACCTTCAAGGGAATTCCGAAAGATTTCAAGGAGATAAAATTATTTTTCTTAAAATTCTGTGAAAAATTTAGAAGATTATATAAGTCAAGGTTTTTGCATCTTGAATGCTCTGTTTAAATTTTAAGAAAAATGTAGTAAGTTCAAAATATTTTTTTGGAATTTATGTTGTTTTAAACGTATTAGAAATATTTAAAAAATTGAAAAAATTTCCCAAAATGTATAAAATATTCGTTGATATCTTCCTAACTTCTAAATGTCCTAAACATCTTTTAAAAAGACTCGAATTTTTCTAATATTTTTTAAATCCAATAAAATAAAATCATTTAAAGTCCTCTATGTTCTTTTTTGATACACCTCTTTTCATGCTATTTTAGGCTATAATCACAATTTTGAGGATTTAAAGAGAAAAAGCCAAAAAGTTATTAACTTGACCTCATTCAAAAGACTAATCATTTTACAGAAATGTTGTACAATTTTTCTTTGAATGTGGCTTGGAAAGCAATTTTGTTTAAAAATGTGTGGAATTTTCTGAACAGAAAACTTCACGAATTTCTGAACTTTCTTATTTTTATTTTTCAAGTGTATTTCAATCTGCTTTACGTTTAGTGAAAAATCATATGCTGAAAAACGATAAGAGAAATATCTATTTCTTCAACTTCAACTATAATGTAAAAGGCGATTCTTCATAGTATTTTACTAACTAATGGATATATTTTTATAATTTTATTCCTGAAATATATTCCCTAAGGTCAAACATGGTACACAAATATCGTAAAATTTGTAAGACACCAGCTATTTACAAGAATTTTTTAAATAAAAATCAATGTGTATCATATTCAAATAAATTTTGGCAATATTTATAAAAGTATTATTATTTTTAATTAAAAAAATTAATGTATAGAGAGTACAGCTTTTATTTGAAATTTCACGACGGCTTTTTGTACCATGTATGACCCTCGGCCAGAATCAAGGAAAAATAATTTTAAAATATGTTAATTAGTTATTAAAATGTTACAAAGACTTACATTTACAATTTTTTTCTCTTTTTATAATCATGAGATATTTCTTCATGAAATAAATTTTATTGGATTCATTTTACAATTATTTACAATCAATTTCCAATCACAATTATTTTACAATTAAAATAAAATTTTAAAAGCTAAGTTTTGTAATTTTGAGATAAGTATTTTAAGGCATAAAAGATTTTGTAAAGATTTCATATACAAGAAAATAAGTATTATTAGTTTGTTTAAAATTTTATATGTAAATAATTATTATAAGATTCTTAAGAAAATTAAAAAAAAAGATTTTCGAATATATCAGATGTGTCAGAAAAGATGCTAGGAGATTTTAAAGACTTTTTATTTTTAATTTATAGGATTTTAAAAAATATTAGAAAAATTTATTATCTATTTAAAACTTTTTAAATTCTACAAGATATTGGTAACTCTCTTGAGTTTTTATCGCAAAAATTAAAAAAATCATTCAAAATGTAGAAAAAAATTTCCTTATAATCTTCTAAATTTTCCCAAGCATTTGAAGAAACTTTGTTTATTCTCCTGAAACCTTTCGAGATTCTTTTAAAGTTCCTAAAGTTTTAATTATTTTCGAATCGTTTCAAAATTTTTGAATATCTCTTAAACTTACTCAAATTTGAAAGAATTATGTTCCTTAATTTTTCTAAAGTTAAGTGGTATGGAAAAATTACTACATTTTGTGTAAAAATATTTTACGTACTTTTTAAACATTTTATGAATTAATAAAAAATGTTTTGTAATCTTTTTTCAAATTTCTGTTAGAATTCATTCCAAAACAATTATTTACATTTTTTCCCAAGGAGTTTCTTTCATTATCTTTCATTATCTGAACGTCCTTTGTTTATCGACTTTTTAGTATTATTTTTTCATTTTACATACATATCTATTATATCATATAAAAATTTAATATAAAAATCTTAAATGTTAAGTGTATTTAAATACTACAATTTTTTATGTTTCCAAATTTTTAGAAAGAATTCAACAAATTTTACGTGTAGTTAAAATAAAATTTTTTTAAATCTCATTCAACTTATTCCAAGTTATCTTTTTTTAATTTTCAAAATTTATGTAATTACTTAATCTGATCGAAAATAATTGAACCTCTTGCGATTAAAAGCGGAAATTCTGCTTGAGAAGAAATGTGCTGAAAGTAATTTAAAAAAAATCCTTTTAAGTTTAAAGAATTATAATTGTACACAATTTCCAGGCGTATCTTTCTTATTCTTCTACAAGAATTTTTAAGTTTTTAAGTTTTTTAAATCAATTTATCCAACGTTTCTAAAACTCTTCTGAAGCTTAAATTCTTTTTTAATCTCATCAATTCTACTCAATATTTATTGAATTTGTTAGATTATTTACATTTTTTGAAATTTGTAATGTAATCGAATTAAAAAATGTTGATTTTAAAACTTTCTACACTCTTTTTCGAAATTTTAGGAAACTGTTTGATGTGTTCTAAAATCTTCTTTAATTTTATTTTACAGCACATTTCTCAAAATAAAAAATCATTCAAAATGTTCACATGATAATTAGGAAAATAATTCTTTTTTTCTAATCTTCTCAGGTTTTATAATCTTTAAAAATTATTCAAATGTTTCCTGATTTTCTTTTATTTTTCAAAATTAAAAAAATGGCCTTTAAACTTTTTCAGATACATTGACAATTTTTCACCTCTTTTTTAATGTTTTGAAATGCTTTAAAATAATCTCCTATAAAATTAATTTTTCGAAATAAAACATTATTTTAATTATTTCTAGGAACCTTCCATTATTTTTTTTCATATTCATGAAAACTTACCAAATTCTTGAAAACCCTTTACAAGTTTTTATTATTTATATATCCTTCTAAAATTTCTGAATATCTCTTAAACTTACTCAAATTTGAAAGTAAATTTTTAAGGAACATGTAATTTAAAGAATTGTGTAACAACATTTCACGAGAAGGCCTAATAAGAATTATGTTCCTTAATTCAAGATGTGAAAAAATTGACTCATAATCTTCTCAATTTTTCCCAGGAATTTTAAGAAAAACAGTTTTACCTCCTTTAAATCTTTCGGAATTCCTTTAAAGTTGCTAAAGTTTATGTTTGAATTCTTTAAAAATCTAAGTTTCTGATTTTGCTTTAGAATCTTCTACTGTCTTCTTTTTAATTTTAGGAAAATCCTTTCACTTGTTTAAAAACCTTTTTTAATATTCTCATTAAGTACTTTTTTTTTAATAAAAAGTCATTACACATTTTCCTACCAATCATCATTAGAAATCTTTAAAAACTATTTAAATTTGTCCTGCGTTTCTTTGAAATTCGGCAAAATGAAAAAGATTGCCTTAAAATCTTCAGATTCTTTATTGAGAATTTTAAACATAGTTTAAAATGTATTGGAATTTTTTTAAATTATTTTTTTTTTAAATAAAAAAATATAGTAATTATTCGTAGAAACCTCAAAGAATTTTCTTCATTTTCGTGAAACCTTACAAAATTCTTTAACAACATCTTTACAAATTTTAACTATTTTTTAATCGTTTCAAAATTCCTGAATATCTCTTAAACTTAGGCAAATTTGAAAGGTCATTTTTTTAACCAAAATAATTTTTTTTTAAATTTGCAACAAAATTGCGCAATAAATTACCTGAACTTTCATTCTCTTGACACCCTGCGAAATTCAGTTTACTTGAAAACTCCTCCAAATAGCTAGTTAGCCAACGAAAACGAATCGTGAGGTCGGGGGGGGGGGGGGGGGG
>NC_046662.1:109429873-109441691 GCF_010883055.1 Belonocnema kinseyi | reverse complement strand
TTCTGGAGAAGCTGCCTGAGACGCGTGCCCGGCGTGTCGATCACCGCAAGATGGGACTCAATTACAAAAAGTGGGGGAAAAGAAAGAGAGACTAGCGCGTGAAACTTAAAATATGAGTCGCTGCGGTCAAGAGAAAGACCGACGATGCCACATGCCGCTGGTCTGCCTCGCTGTTGTCGCTTTTTCACGCTAGGGACCCTGTAGTGAGGGACGCGCCAAATGCTATGTGGGGGGGGGGGGGGGGGGGGAGTTGGAATGGAAGTTGGAGCCAGTTGTAGAAGGCGCGATGTATTTAAACAGCAACAAACACGACAAACACTAAGCATATCGAAGGTAACGAAGCGTGAAGCTATAGAAAATTTCATTAATTGTACAGTATCTGCTGTTGGAACGAAATTATCGCTCTCTTCTCGCTCGCCCAATCCGCACTCAGCTGTCTGTTTGGCGTATCCCTCACTACAGCGTCCCTAACCACTTCAAGATGTCAACAAGCACTATGCGCATACCTAAGCGCGAAGCTGTATCAAATTCTAGCATAGTATCTTTATTTTATTGGATCGGATCAATTATTGGAACGGAAGTGTTTCTCTCTTCTCGCTCGACCAATCCGCAGTCAGCTGCCCGATTGGCGCGTCCCTTACTACAGGGTCCCTACTCCTAACTGCAGGAGGGGGTATTCCACCAACCGTCGAACGATATTGATAAACATACAGGCGTTAATAATTGTATATTTCTCGTATATGGTAAATTTGGCAGAAATGCCTGTCCACTGGCGGACTATGTGGTCATTTCGCCCTGCGTTTATTCGTAGGTTTTAGATTAACAAAAACCCTTAACGATAGTGCGATAAAATGTTAAACTCTCAACGATACGACAAACTGGGTCGAATTTCCTATCTTTTTATAGATTTCGTGGTCAATTCGCCCTTAAAATTGATACTTCAACTGAACGTAATTACCTTCTAATTACGAGTTTTGGGTAATTCGCCCATGGTCCATCCTCACCATGAACGAGCCTTGGATATGTAGATATCCTTGAAGCCAAACGAAACCAAAAGATACAAGAATCAGCCTGAAGGGAGTAATGTGAAGGTCTCTGGACTGTGGAAGCCTCGCTAAAAAGAGGTGACAGCGAATCCTATTTGACGACGCCACGGAATGCAGACATTCTAGAGCCTTCCCACTCTAAACCGCAAATTCCTCACGATCAATATATATATATACAAAAGCGAAATCAAATTATCTTAAATTACAAATTTACAAAACACAGTCATTAAGTGCCGAAATTTACGCGAGGTGTCTAATTTCAGTATAATTCTTGAATTTTTTAAACTACTACGGGATTATTGAGATAGTGCCAAACTTTAACATCACAACATGTAGCATACATAAAATAATATGTTGCATACAATCAAATAGTTTTCAACCTTTGATACTTCTGGGTTTACTGTCAGCAAACCGCTTGGCATCTAAACATTCCGCGCGTGAACGACATAGCCCCTAAAGTTGTTCGCACAAGAAAATACGTGTGTAGTATGCTGAAAACGGCTCACGGATGAGCTGTTAGTCCACACACAGAGAGCGCCAACCAATCGCTTGGGATCTGTCGCGCTGATGGGATGCGAGCTGGCCACGTACCATTTACCTATCGGACCGCCTTTCGAAAAGCAGAAGTTTGCAACGTTGCCAACGTTAATGTGTTTACGGAGTGAGTGTAGTGTTTCTCGTTATCAAAGAAAAGCCAGTATTGAAAGCTATTTTAGAAAGTACATTTTTTATTAATATATTTCGAATATCTCTGAGAGCTTCGTAATTATTTATGTGTATTTTGTAATCAACAGAATTTATATATGTATATATATGAGCCGTTTCCAGCGCACTTCACACGTATTTTCTTATGCGAGCACCTTAAGGGTCCTGACGGCGTACTAACGGCGGCGCCGAAACGTCACGTACCTAACAGAAAGTCTAATCACTGCCTACACTACAATACTTAAGGTATCACATAGGTTTTGAAATTTCCAAAATCTTTTTCTGCTTGATTTATTTATCTGTAAGTACAACATGTCACGTATATTCTCCCGAACTTTCAGGTAAATCTGATAAAACTCTAGAAGATAGAGCCTGTGGAAATTCGTATATCGAGGCACCTGCTTATCTATTGCTTGACTGTATTTCTCGCTCGATTTTCTCTTTTTAATGAGGATAAATCTTTCTTAATATCTTAGTATTATGCAGTGCTCCCACTTGGCGCGCCTTTTTCTCAAAACTATATTTTTAAAGCAGGCAGGCAGGATTTCTTAACAACTCATGCACCTATTTCATTGAAATTTGGTACCCTTCTTTTAGATACGATTGACTAGTAATCGAAGGAAGGGTTTTTTCCTTTGAGCACAAATTATTCCACAAAGCAATACGTAGTGTCATTTTCACTGCAAATTGTACTTTTTTGTATACAAGACTGCACATAAACCTGCTCACAGAAAATATTTGGATTTTTGATTTCGGCTAAAGATATCTTAAGTTATATTGACCACCGCGAGGATACTTTTCTTCAAGGGGTCTTCAAGAATCAGGTCCCACCAGCTGAATTTTTGAATTTTTGAAATAAAAATTTTGGAATATATTGTTCAAATGTAATTATTCTTTATACTTTACAGCTTGAATGAAATAAATCTTTTATTGCATTAAAAAAAATCCAGAAATAATATTCTTTTTTTAGCCTTCAAGGTACATGTAACCACTTAAATATGAGTATGTGTTCTCGTTACTCAAAGTGTGCATGACACGCTCTGCATATATCACTGGGAAGTTCTTGAAGTAAAATGAGGTTGCTGTATACTAAGGAAGAAATGGCAGTGACGTATCGTGCGAATAGGAAACCGTTCATGCCGTTCATGTCTCAGCTGATCTTCTATATTTCCGTTAAAGTTTTCGACCATTTTCTTGCCGAAGTGTTGTTGCTGAAAGTTTTCAACTTCTGCTTTCTCTACTTGGGCATTTGGAATTAAGTAAATTAGGTAAATGTGATATAAAGAAGCACTCCTTTGTCATTCGCGTATAATCGTGGAACCGACGAATTGATATTCAAGCTCTTCTACATATGCATAATCACACGCGTAGTGATATCCAGAGAAGTAATTTCGTACTCCACCCAGGAAATGACATTAAACGGTAGATTTGTAGTACAAACATGCTGAACACGATGCTCGTATCTGTTTCGAAGAGATTTCTTCACTGAATATACCTACGTCCTGAATGCGACTTTGAGGCATGCCCAAGTATGTACAGGGAATGCCAATAATCTCTCTTTCCTGCAGGTGAATCTTGGTACACTTGTCCAATCCGAAGTCCATATTAATCTCTATTATATACTTCTCGACGATAATAAGAGCAAGTTGAAGTATGCCTTTACCATTTTTCTTATCTGCTCGTGGGAACAACAACAATACGGTGCTGGAAATAGTTTAGATGGAAACGCGACAAGGAAAACGGCAAAATACTGACATAGAGTCAAAAAATCGACTCAAGGATAACCTGCTGGACTGCTAATATGCCAGCATTGGCCCTGTTGACGGAGGCTTTATGGCGCGTATGCACAATCTTTGGTACAGAAAACACCCAGAATTCCAGCACGCTTTCTCGACTGATATATTAACAAGCCGCCGGCGAAGAGGAGAAAGCAATATTAGGCCAACCAAGGAAAGCAGACACCTCCTGAGAGAAGATAGTGATATGAACACAAGGCGAAACATCAGCATTGAGGTTTCTCCCAAGTCCAAAGATCTCACTCAAAGGGAATGCCTTCCTTCGTGAGGATATCTTGGAGAAGTCAGACATCTGGACCATCAATTGTGCCGTTTCTCATGCTGCGATAGCTTTGGCTGATTCAAATTGTAAGCAAGAAGATTGAATGGGTAAGACAAAGTACATCCCGTGTGCATTGTTCTTTCGATCTTCGAAAGGCGTAATATATTCGTTCTTTCGCAATTGCAAAACTGTCACTGGTTCTTAACCTTGAAGCCATACCCGATTCCCAAAACATGTTAATGCACTCACGAGATAGATACAGTAAGCTGCAATCCATGGACCGCTCCGTGTCATTAGGATTTACGAGAGATTCACCGACCTTTTGCTGTATTTTCAGCGTGCCCTGTAGCCACCCATCTTACGGACGTTGAACATAGCCATTGGGTGTGGTTTTGGTCCAGCCAAATGGTTAGCGATATATGAATAATTATCAAAATATTTGGCGTCTTACTATATAAATTTAAAATATTCAAGTAAGCTCGTATTTCCCTTGACGAAGCGAAAAAATCTATAACAATTTTGACAGCTCATCAACTGGACGAGAAAACCACTCTCACTTCAACTGAAGCAACGGAGAATTCGCTTGCTGACATTTCAAATGCAAAAGAAGCTTTCAATCTACCAACAAAAAAATAAATACTTAGAAAGACCGAAATAAAATAATTATTTATAACTTTAAGGAAAAGCGTCATGTTTCTAAAAATTGCTAGTATTGAAAGGGAAGTCCAGGCAAAGGTAATAAATGCTCTGATGATATTATTTCTGACAGATTTCCAAGAAGGTGATACGAAGATTGAACTCTAGAATTAAAGACACTAATTAATTAAAAATATTGCAAAGCTATGATCACTGAAGTGATTCATGTTCCAGATCTAAAGAAAAATCTCCTTTTAAAAGGAATTTTATCTCAACCTTTTACAAAAAATCTATAATAATAAAAAGATTGTTGCTATAGCAACTTGTTAATCGAATAATATATATACTTCATGCAATTTTAAACTTTCGCCACGTATGAAGCGAATCTAAAAGCGAAAGGAAGTTTTTAAGCCGTTTGATGTCGATCAATTTTTGTGCGAAGCTCGCTTCTGTGGCAAACCACAAATTTTGCTTCTAATCATCAAATAATGTCAAGAATGAAGTTAAGCTAGCTCAAAAAATCCGTAGTGACCTACGTGGTCCAATACCAATGTTGTCAGTATAAGCTGTCAGGTATTGTATCCTATTTGAAGACTATTATTGCTAGTCATTATGAAGTCTTATTTTTTAACCATAGAAATTATGATCTAGACAATTTCAAGAAATTAAATAAGATATCAGAAAAGAAATTCAAAACATTATTAAAACTGTACACACTATGAACCATCGTAGAAAGTGCGCGTTCCGTGCTATATGCAAAGGGCCAACTAACATTTTTTGGGGCTACAACAATCAACACTGCCGTTTATCTGCTCAATAAGATCTCATCTACTCAAGCTCCGAACTTAACACTTTGAGAACTTTACGTTATATAAGTAATTCAATTAATTTTTTATGAATCAATATGAATCAATAAGATTTCAAGATAAAGAAGATGAAGATGGAGAAGATAACAAATTCAATAAAAGATCTCTACTCTCTAAGCCTGAAAGATCAACTTAAATCTCATCCACCATACAAAATGCTAGAAGAATGAATTTAGTACAAGGAGGCTATACGAGAGACACTACTTGTGCAGATTTCTCTGAACAATCCGACCTTTAGACGAGCAATTGTCGTTACCTTTAGATGAGCAATTGTCGTTTGCATGATACAGTGAGAACTTTACTGGATGAAAAGCGTAAATCAAAACCAACGGCTAATCATATAAATAAAAAACGCGTATAACTACTTAGTGCAAAACTAGCGTGGCCAAACCAGTTACCGTCTAGCATTCGGTGTGTAATTGAATACATAACTGAAGTTAACCTAAAGTCGAACAGTCCATGCGCGCACGAAAGAAAAATCATCATTTTCAGCATCCGTCATCAACAAGTCAAAGCTGCTGAATATTAAGCATCTTATTTATTGCAGAATACGGGTACTATCTGAAGCTAGAGGAAGTCTAGCGTGAAGAGAAAGTTAGTTCAGAGAAAATGAATTATTCAAGGAATGCGCTTCCAAACGAAAGATAAATAAGATGTGTTTAGTTTGCGATTCAGTACATCGCGTGCAACTGTCGAATAATGGGGTGGACAACCATAATTTTGAAACCACATGTTCTTTCGCACTTCCAAGCTTAGGTCTTCAAGCAATGTTATAACTTCATTTTTCAGAAAGAAATTCACTGAGATTCACGGACCAAGGACACTGATTCTTAACTTCGTGCGACCAGTGTGGGTTTTTTCGCTAATATATCGACATCTGGTGTGATTTAAAAACATTTTTTGGAATGAAACTTACGTATTTTTTAATGTAGAATCTAAATCTGCAATTAAAAATATTGGACTTCATTAAAAATATTAGTTACCTCCTCTCGCCCCCAGGGGGTGTGGTGTGGCGTAAATTCTTTGCAGAGTCGCTTTTGCCCCTCGACAATAAAAATGTTGTATTACGGACATTTTTTTCATTATCTGGTCATAGTGGCCAACTAGTTCCCAATAACCATTCTTGGCGACGACCAAGTCAAGGCAATTAAATTGGCATTAGAGAATAAAAAATATAGGGTGCAGCCTAGAGAAGTTATTCCAATATTTGAAGACTGCTACTTCATAAATAATACATTTATTCTCATCTGTTCCGACGAAACATCTCGAACTTGGCTCATTAGGGCTTATAGCGGATTATAACCTTGGGTGGGGGCTAGGATCAAAGTGATCAACAGTAAAGACCTCCGAAGGCCAGTAAAGCTATCGGTTTGAATTCCCACTATGTCCGTGGCACCAACAGCAGTCAAGCTACTCAACTTGTAATAATTGTAGATCCAGGAGTGGTAAAGAGTCTCGAGAAGGTAGCAATCATTTATAATAGTTCCGTAAAAACACCTAGGGCAGCACTTTATTTCAGAGAATATGTTAAATTTATTGGATTACCAAGGTTCTTTTGTAGAAACCTAGTGACAATAATAATTAAGCACTAATTAGGAAACAGGCAAAGCGTATGTGAACAATTGTCCTCTACGTATTTAGAAAACAAACTGGAATGTATCCTGGTGATATCCTAGACTGAAGGTAAAGTAGCTGTTGCAGCGTTTTTAGTTTTTTCCATATACGGTTCCGCTAAGCCACACGCAGTTAGTACCATGGTAAACAATTGCATGCACTCCATGTCAAAAAGCAGAATGGTACATTTTTCGCTACATGATAATAAAGTTAAGAGCAAAGTTTCAAAGGGGGTGCCCACAGGGAGCAGTGCTTTCATCTACCTAGTGGGCGCTTGTTATTGATGACCTCATATTACTGTATTTTTTCGCATAATCAGAATAAGCTGATTACAAATAATTTTGTTGAGACAAAAAAATTCCTGTAAAGTAATAAGAATTTACTCTAATGTATGACAAAATCCAAAATGTTGCTAAATTATTTATATATTCTTCATAAATATTTTTTAAACATTCGTAAAACTGTTCTTCAATGAACTTTATACTTATTGCATAACCTTAAACGCAGTGTCGAAATGATTTTTGAAAATCACAATACTTGTTTGAATAGAACCAACATTGAAACATATAAATTAGTTTATTAAAAAAAATCTCGCAACAATAGGCCCATATTTAATACAGGGGAGCTCATCACTGCGGTCCGAAATTCAGGCTATATGTACCTAAAACTGCGGTGCTGTCTACGTGTGCACCTACCCTTCGCTTTAAGTATTTGATTTAACACACGCCCAACGCTTTGAAATAATGGGTTTATTATTTTGATTTAATTAATTGTTTAACGATGGCCATAGCGAAAAAAGTGAGAAAGGAGGAACCAAAGAGGAAGCCAAAAACTAAAAGCAAAAATTTGAAAAGATGTTTTTATGGAAAAGAAAATTTGCTCCTTGTCGTGAAAGAAATTATGGAAAGAGAAACCTTTGTTGCGCACAGATAGATCCAGAGTGTCTATTGCGGATTAAACACTAGTATCTCTGAATCTCAAAAAGCTTAGAATACTTGTAAAAAAGGCACACAAAGTGTAACTAACAGTTTGGGTGATAATGAAGAAAAAAACGTAACGGTGTTAGTCACAAGGTAATACTGATGGCAAACCTAATTTATGATTTGTATGTTCGTAAATAAATCAAATTGAAATCCGCAGTAATAGGTACCTCAATTGTCATTGCTATGTACACGGTCTTTTTTCAACCACAGTAATAGGTAAAGTATGTTCCTTTTGTTCAACCAAAAAAGATCTATACATTTTTTAAGGCTCTCGTTATAGAAATACATTAAAATTAAAAAATTACGTCTTTGGAAAAACGATGCAGGCTACAATAAAATTTCATTTAACAAAAATTTTCTCCTAAATTATATAAAAAAAACTTATCATTAATTTATGCTAGGATGCGTATTTTTCATAAATAAATAAAATTTATGGAATAAAGACACAAGTTGTAATAAAGTGTTAATAACAAAATTGCTATTTTATGGAATGTGATTTTCAATTTTAAAAACAAGATAATAAAAATACATATGTTTTAATACAAATGCATATGAAAAATTGTAATAATATAAATGTATTGAAATGATAGATTTCTCAGGGTAGCTGAAAATAATAATTAATGCAAAATGAGGTGCAAATAGTAAAGTAAATATTAAAAATAAAATTTGTAGATTATTTTGCAATGGCTGAATAAGCAATGCCAGCTCGAGTCTCAGCAATAAATTTAATATTTATTTGATATAATAGTCTTGAACGTAATGTAGGGGAAATATAAAGACCGAGTGCGCAATGCAAGACAAATACGTTATCGAGCGCATGACTGAAGGCAATTTATCGTACAATACCAACAATTTTGCTGTAGGTATATTATTTATTTAATGTTGCAAATTATTTTGATAATTTGAAACTCTTAATTTAAAGAAACTGTTTTTTACATCACGAAGTGGATACTTTATAATGTACTTTCTTCCTGTGTTAACAATAAATCTCCAAATTTTCTAAACCTACGTCAAAATGGTCGAAAAATCAGATTTGAACCTGCAGGGGGGGGGGGGTTATAATAATCTATTTACCGCTTGTCCACTCTTGTCTTCAAGGGGTAGAAGATATGCTGCACCCTTCGTAAATTATTTTAACTTCTTTCATATGCTTGCTACCCTTCAAGCTGCATTTTCCAGGGCATGAACAAACCACGGACACGTAGTCTGAGTGACCATCGGCGTACCTTTTTCACTTAGGTAAATACGGGTGTTTATAAGCAAACGGAGCGATAACATTCTGGAAATTTTTCATAACAAAAAGGAAATATTTATACCTAACATTGTTACAATCGTGTTCCATTACAATTACAGAATATAATAGTCACATTGTTCTCTAATGCTGTTACTGTAAAGATCCGTAAAAGTTCTGCAATTCTGTTCTGTATCTAATATAGAACAGTGTAATAAAACTGTTATGTCATTAGAATGACACACGTGTTTCAAGAATGGAGCATGAAGTCACACTGTTTCCTAACACGTAACTTTAAGGATACATAACAGTTGTAGAGTTCTGTTATATAACCAATATAGAACAGTGTCATCGAACTATTGTGTCACTAAAGTGTCACAAATGTTCCAAAATTGGAACATGACGGTCGCGCTGCTATCTAACGCTGTTACCTTAAGGATACGTAATTATTCTAGAATTATGTTTTGTAACGCATATAGAACAGAGTGATAGAACTCTCATTTCATTATAATGTCACATGTGCTACAGAAATGGATCCCTTAAGTTATAAATTTTATTATTGGATTGAAAATTTAAAATTTTTTAAAAAAGACAACCTTTTTGGTAAAAAGTGCACCTGTTTTGTTAAAAATTTGTCTTTTTGGATTAAAAATTCAGCTCTTTTCGTGGAACATTAATCTTTGGTTTAAAATATATATTTTGTTGCGGATACGTGAACTGCAAACGTTTCTGGATGAAAACTATTTTTTATGAAAATTTGTCTTCTTGATTTAAAAATTCACCTATTTTAGTAAAATTTTCATTTTTTTATAAAAATGCAAACGTTTCGTTGAAATTTAAGAATCTTGTTAAAAAGTTATTTTCTTTTTTTAGTTAAAATATATTTAAGCAGTTTCCAATATCTTGAATAAAAATGCAACTATTCTGTTGAAAATTAAACCTCTTTTTTGAAAGTTTGTCTGTTTGATTTTAAAATCCACCTAGAAGACTGAAATCTTTTCTGGATTCAAATCCAAGTTAAAAATTCTTTGTCTTTATTTAAAATAAATTTGATTTTTAAAGAAATTTAATTTTTCTGGAATGAAAATGTGACTATTGGGTTGAAATTTAACTATTTTGTTCAAAATGCATCATTTTAGTTGGAAAAAATCAGCCTATTTCGATTGCAAATTTAATGTTATATTTAAAAACAGACTTCTCGTTTTATAAATTCAGATTTTGATCGGTAAGAGTGAACTGAAATCTTTTTAAACAGAAAATTTAACTATTTTTTTTAAATTTATCCTTTTGATTTAAAATTTTATTTTTTAGTAAAAATACTATTTTTTATAAAAATGCAACTGTTGAGTTAAAAATTCTTTTTCTTTGCTTGAGTATTTAACTATTTTGTATGAAATGTTTTTGTAAATTACTTTATCAAGAAATCATTTTTTCTTGAAGATTTATATTTTAATTTGGAAATGTCTCTTGTTAAAAGGTTAACTGTCCTGTTCAAAAATAATATTTTATAATTGATAATTGGATGAAGTTAAACTACACTGGTGAAAAATTATTTTTTTATATAAGGCTTATGTGTATGGTTTGACATGTAACAGATAAGTGCAAAATTAGGAGCATTGTATAGTTTGGATTTTATCCTTTACCACTGATATACATAAACAGCGGCCGAGAGCTTTGGAGGTGACCGAAGGTCGCCTGTGGATGTGTTCTTAGAAGTACAATAAGCTTATTATGGTTTCTTTTTCAAACTTTAACTCGGCTGAACACGGGTTTTCATGATAGGCACGAACTAAGTTAAGTGACTGATGAGATGAGGATTTTAGAAGTGAATTTAATACGATGTTTAAAATATTTAGCGCTGATGGTTTAGGTACAAAATTAGGAGCATGTTGTAGTTTGGAGTATATTCTTTACCGCTGATATACTTGAGGAGCGGGCGCGACCATTGGAGCAGCAACGTCTGCGAAACCATGCTGAACTACTTTGTAAAAGGGGCTATATAAGCGGAACGCCTACTCTAACACAGCTAGAAGAAGCCGGCAACAAAGAAAGAGAGGCGACACTAAGACCAACGCGGGCAGGCATCCAATAGATGAAGAGCGATGCTTTACCACCCGGAGAAACATCAACAACAAGGTTTCTCTCAAGCCTAAAGATCTAGTTGAAATGGATGACGAGCTTCGTGGACATTTTTCCGGTAAATCCGACCTCTGGGCTATCAATTATTGTGTGTATAATGCAGCGAGAGCTTTGGCCGATGCGAACCGTAAAATAAAACCAACGGCTGATCATAAGACCAAAACACGAATGCATCCACTTGCCATAAAGATAGGCGGGACAAGACAGTACGCGTCCCGTATTCAATGTGTGATTGACTACATCAAATCTGGCAGGAATTTTACCGCCAAGGTATGAAAGTTCGCGCGCGAACTCCGGACCCGTTATCACACACTTAACAAATCAAAGCTGCTGACCATCAGGCAGCATATTGTTGAGAAAATACGGATACTATCTGACGCTAAGAGAAGTCTAGAGCGGAGGGAGAGGTGGATCAGAGAAAACCAACAGTTTCTCTCGGACCCATCTCGACTCTTCCAAAACCCTCCAGTTACTGTCGAACACCCACCCAAACCAGAGGAGGTCGAAGTATTTTGGAGAGAAGTCTACGAAGTTCAGCAT
>NC_046662.1:109428733-109429773 GCF_010883055.1 Belonocnema kinseyi | reverse complement strand
ACAGGCCAATAACTTGTCTGAACACGCTTTATAAGATATTCACAGCTATCCTAAATGATAGGATTGTTCGGGCAATTGAGCCTGTGTGGCAAGAAATGTATGTACAACGAGGCTCAAAGAAAGGCGTGGCCGGATGTCGGGAGAACCTGCTCATCGATAGATGTGTCTGCAAAGATGCAGTATTCTACCAGCGTGACCTATCGATGGCCTGGATTGATTATCGGAAAGCTTTCGATTCTACATCCCATAGAATTATCATCTGTCTTTTGGAAATCTTAAAGGTTCATCCGCAAATAGTTGGGTGCAAAGAGAAATTGATGCCGCTTTGGAAAACCAAATTTACTATCTCATCTGAAAAAAATCGTGTGACAACTAACAAGGTCACGTTTCAGAGAGGTGTCTTTCCGGGCAACACCATGAGCCCACTCCTCTTTTGCCTTACATTATTGCCACTATCTCTAGCACTGCTCCATTCCGACGGGTACTTGTGTGGCAAACCTGCAGATCGAAAGTACAAGGTCACTCATGTATTATACATGGACGATCTTAAGATCTTTGCTAAAAACATAGAGCAACTGCATCTAGCTCTGGGGATTATCGAACGATATACTAAGGAAATTGAAATGGAATTTGGGTTAGACAAATGCGCCAAGGTTTATTTGAAGCGAGGAAAACTTAATGGAATCCCTGAAGATCCTAAGCTTGTTGATAGAAGCGCCATATGACATCTTTGCGCTGGAGAGACTTATACATACCTGGGAGTGCCACAGAGCCGCATTCAGGATGTGACATCTATAAAAGATACTCTCCGAAGCAGATACAAACGTCTCATCCAACAGATTTGTTCTTCCGAACTGTCGGCGAGGAACAAAGTATCTGCAACGAACATGCTTGCCGTCCCGGTACTACTCTATTCATTCGGAGTAGTTCCATGGACAAAGAACGAGCTCAGATCTCTTGATATCGGGACAAGAAAGGTTATGCACATGAACAAAAGCATGCTTCTTAAGTCTTCCGTTCCGCGACTGTACATCTCACGC
>NC_046662.1:109406963-109428633 GCF_010883055.1 Belonocnema kinseyi | reverse complement strand
CATTTCTATACAAAGCAGCGGAGGAGGCTGCTGAAACAGTCGGACTTGACTTCAGTATTAGGGGTGAGCAAAATGCATCAAATCTAATCTATCTTGAGTACTTTCTCCTGAAAGCCCGGATTAAGAAAGCACAAGAGTAAAACTTTCGTGAACAGCTCCTCGATAAGAGGATGCACGGTATCTTCCCCAGAAATGTGAAGGATCAGTCAATGTCTTGTGAGCTAACGTTTGCTTTCTTTAAATCGCCCGGATAAAAGTCTGGTACAGAGGGTTTCATTTTTGCATGCGAAGACGGTGTCATTTCCACCTTAACTTACCGTCGCCACATTTTGAGCCAAGACATTCCCGATGATAGCTGCAGGGCGTGCCATGCACATCCCGAGCATTTAGCTCACATACTATCTAATTGTCCAACACACGCGGGAACGACCTACATTTAAAGGCTCAATGCGACACTAAGAGTGCTTTATTACCATCTCTGTCACTCCTACGGCATTCACCTTAATATCGCTCCTCTAAATGCTCTAAATGCTCCAAGCTTTCACTTGCTAATAGCCTAAAAAGCATCCCTGCGTGTCAACAATATGCTAGAACACTTGCGGGCAAAATGCAGAAGGCGGTTGTCCTTGGGTCGCTCCGTGTTCTTAGGGTGCACGGGGCTTTTGCTGGATCGTCGTATTGATTCCTTTACAGACTGTAACCACCTATCTCACGGTTGTGAGACGTGGTTGTGGCTGAAATCTTACCGCGATTTCGCTGCAAGCGGGTGCAATTTTTCAGATTAGCACCCGCTCCCGGCGAAATCCTGCAGTTGTCCTTATGACAACATCGTGTCGTTTGAAATTCGTCTTTACCGTTGTTGTACTTGAACAGCGGCCGCAAGCGCTAAAGCTGCAAATATTCACCTCTGGAGGCAGACAGAAATCATGTTCCACGGCCTACCGTTTTGCGCAGAGGTTCTTGTTGGCCAGCTGTTTGATTAGGAAGATAAGAGTAGGAAACTGGCGACCCCAGCACCTAAGAGCTCCGGCTTTTAAAATCAGCCACGTTGCATTGGGCTAACTCCCCAAAGCAATGGATTATGCGGTTACGTCACCAGTATCGCGCAGTGTCACCCATAATAGGCCTCTCTCGGATAGAGGCTATTGGTTCAGTTGGGAGTGGCAATAGGACCGATCCGAGTGTACGACCAGGTAATAACCCCAGACAATCGCAAGAACATCGACATACGAGGTGTGTTCAAAAAATAAGGTGACTTTATGGTTTTCTAAAAAAATATTCATTTATTCCTCAATATTTATGTTGTCCCCTTTAAAATAATCCCCCTCAGATATAATACACTTGTGCCAACCCCTTTTTCAATCATCGAAGCACTTCTGATAACGATTTTGTGGTATAGCCATGAGTTCTTTCAGCGATGCAGTTTTTATCTCCTCAATCGTTGAAAACCGATGTCCTTTCATGGGTCTCTTCAGTTTTGGGGAAAGAAAAAAGTCACTGGGGGCCAATTCCGGTGAATATGGTGGCTGAGGCATGACTGTGGTGCTGTTTTTGCTCAGAAAATCTTTCACAAGCAACGATGAATGAGCAGGTGCATTATCGTGATTCAAAAGCAACGAATTGTTTTTCCAAAGGTTCGGACGTTTTTGCGTATCGCCTCTCACATATGGCACATAACTTGAAGGTAATACTCCTTATTGACCGTAAGACCTTTTGGTAAGAATTCCTGATGCACTACGCCATGGTAATCAAAGAAGACAGTGAGCAAAACCTTCACATTTGACCGAACTTGACGTGTTTTTTTCGGTCTCGGAGACTCAAAATGCTACACTGAAACGACTGGGCTTTAGTTTCAACGTCATAACCATATACCCACGATTCGTCCCCATTTATAACCCTTTTGAGAAAATCAGGATCATTATTGACTTCAATCAACATCTCCTGAGCGATGGTCATGCGATGGATTTTTTGATCAAAATTAAGTTTTTTTGGAACAAATTTCGCTGACACACGTCTCATGCCCAAAACGTCCGAAAAGATAGCATAGCATGAGCCAACCGATATGCCAACATCTTCAGCAACTTCTCTGATGCTTGAACGTTTTCATCTGTTTTTGACGTGCTGAGACGTCCAGGGCGAGGTTCGTCTTCGACATCCTCTCGGCCTTCTTGGAACAACTTGTACCACTTATACACATTTTTCTTACTCAGAGTAGACTCACCGTATGCAACTGTCAACATTTCAAGAATTTTTGAGGACTGGATTCCATTTTTCAAACAAATTTTAATGCAAACTCTTTGCTCCATTTTTTTCGAAAGAAGAAAATCGCCGAGCACACCAAACCCTTCTAACCTTTTACGCCTCTGCCAGAAAAACAACACGAGCTATATAGTCAAAACTGTAAACATATGATCGTGACGAGTGTACCAACACAACAAAACAAAAAATTTTAAACTTGAATGTACGTAGCCCGCGAAAATTGAAAAGTTACCTTACTTTTTGAACACACCTCGTACATGGTCGAGCCAACTCAGGAGGGACATCCTTACTTATTGGCATGGAAGCTCACTGGCTCACTGAAGATACATGCACAGGTTACTTGAACGTTGGGTCAACATACGCCTGGAATATGTTTATAAAACAAATGGCGATATAAAGTTCTTTATCAAGGAGAAGAGCAAAAAATTTAGAGCTCTCTTAGCAGCCAAAGAGCGCCTTAAACTACGAGTAAAGAGGATGGAGGAGAATTCCGCCTTTTCTGCTCATCCTTCCAGTCTGTTGAACAAAATGTCATGTGCCGTTGAAAACTCGCCTAGTCAAGATGAGATTCAAGTCCTCTGGAAGCAAGCATATGGAGATACCCATAAGCTAGATAAAGACGCTTTAAATATTTGACTCCGTTGTAACTTTTTCCAAAGGCAACTGTCAAAATGATCAAATGTCATAAAAGGATCCAAAAAGATCAAAAACTTTCGGTGAAAGAAGTTCATTCCTACGCACCAACATTCTGCTCGTATATTAAATACTTTCTATTAACTATTCACTAGCATTTTGAAAGAGAAGATATTAACATCTGTCGAGTAGGTATGAAGTGCTACAGTTAAACAAAGCGTATACAAGAGAAGTCCGGCTGGTTGCAGAGAGAACCTGCTAATATACAGGTGTATTAATCGGCATTCTATCAGGAATTGACCCAATTTGTTCATGGCTTGGATTTACTACCGAAAAGCATTCGATAACACGAACCATGAGCTACATATTGAGCTCCTTGAGTGCAAAGTGGTGCATCAAAAAAAAAGTGAGATGTATGAAAAAGCTTATGCTCTTGTGGCGGACAAGATTGGACATAAAAGCTGACAGAAGACAAGTGACTACCGGCTATGTCACATATAAAAGGGGTTCTTCCAAGGACACTCTTCAATTCTGATAATTTTCGTGACGGCGGTAAATAGGTACTCTAAAGAAATTTTCATGAACTTTGGACAAAGGAAGACTAGAAAATACACCACGTGTGAAGATCAGTATTTTTAACTCATAGGTGGGAATACCATTTAACATCTGCTTGATGGAGAGTGGAGAATGCAAAAGGCTTTTCTTCTGGGATCACCAATTCTGGCCCATCAACACTGTTCCTCCAACAGTGTACAAAGGTTGGTAGCTCTACAAAAAGTATCCAGTGGTAAAACTTGCACCTCCAACTGTAACGTCTGTCGCGTAAGCTCTTCCACGGCTAGAGGCCGCTCTCTGAGGAACAGGGCTTTACTTACTATATCGCGTAAAAATGCCGGTCTTTCTTGCGTTCTTGGATAGAGGGAGCAGTAGTGGACGAAGTAAAAGTTCAGATTTCGTCGGCATTGGTTGATTAAAGAGACCATGATCATAGCTTCCGGAACCTACAACTTCGCATACTATTTAGCTGCCAAACTCACGCGGTAACGACACTCATCCAGGGGCACAACACGACACTAAGAGTGCTTTGCTACCATCTCTGTTTCTCTCAAAACACTATGCGTGATTCCGCCTGGTCTAATGCTTGTTGAGAAATTGAGCCAATTGTCGAAGAAAAGAAGGGCTGAATAGTCCCCACATACATCTTCTTCACTTCGAGAAACGAAGCATGTTTGTTATCGAATTTTTGGAACCTGCCAATCAGAACATCACTGCTAAAGAGAATCATGAAAAGTCTTTCTGGACAAGACGGTATGCTTCCGTAATTTAATGTATGATTAACAAATTAACATCTGGCAGTAACTTCTCCACCAAGATTTGACAGTCAGCGCGCGAAATACGGATCCATCATCATAAACTCAATAATTAAAAGCTGCTGCCCATCAGACAGCACATTGTTGACAGAATACGAGTACTATCTAACGCTAGGAGACTTCTAGAGCGGAGGGAGAGTTGGGTCAGCGAAAACGAACATTTCATCTCTAAACCATCTCGATAATTTGAAGATTCTCCAGTTACTTCCGACCACCCCCCGAAACCTGAGCAGGCCTAATCAGTTTTGAGATAAGTATAGGTAGTCCAGCATCCACTCGAATAAGACAAAGAGACCACAAATACCTTCAAGTATCTGTACAATGCCTTTGTAACAACTGAGGAGGAATGATTGACCATTACTCCCGAGGAGGTAAAAAAAGTATTATCAAGCATGAAGAACTATTCCGCTCTGGAATCAGATGGTATCAAGACCTTCTGGTGGAAGAAGTTTCCTTCAGTCCACCAGCAACTGGCCCACATTTTTACCTCATATCCAAAGTTGGAGGAGCCTATTCAGGAGTGGTTGGTGGTAGGACGCACAGTAACCCTGCCAAAAATGGGTAAATTGGCTGCCTCTAAAAATAACAGTTCAATCAATTATCTAAACACACTGTATGAGATTTAGATTAAAAACCTTATAGACTTATTGTCTGTCTATTTTAATGCCTAAAGGATCATCCGCAAATCGGGAAGTGAATAGAGAGATTGATGCCCCTTTGGAAAAATCAATTTACTATCTCGTCTGGAAAACAACGAGTGACAACTAACAACGTCAACATTCATAGAGGTATCTTTCATGGCGACACCATGAGCCCTCTCCTTTTTGTCTGGCATTATTTCCGCCATTTCTCGCACTTAGCCATTTCGAAGGATACTTGTGCGAAAAAACGTGAAAATCGAAAGCTTAAGGCTACTCATGTATTTTAAATCCATGATGTTAACATATATGCTGCAAGTATACATCAGCTAAAGCTAGCTCTAGAGATTTTTGAGAAATACACACATTTTAAGTGCAGAAAACTTATGGAATTTCTGAAGAGCATGTACTTGTCGACACTAATATCAATAAAGGATATTCTCTGAAGGAGATGAAAATGTCTTATCTGACGGATTCAGTCGTTCGATCTATCGCCGAGCAAAAAAGCATCTGAAACGAAAATGCTTGCTGTCCTTAGAGTACTCTATTTATTGGCAGTGGTTCCATAGACGAAGGAAAACCTCAGATGTCTCAAAATCGGGTCTTCAAAGGTCATGCATATGAACAAAAGCATGCATATTAAGTCTGCTGCTTCGCGTTTTTACATCTCACGTCGTCAAGGTGGTCCGCAATACTGAATGGTAAATACCTTTATAGCAGGATTATTCTGGGTAAAGCCCGTGTAATCCCAAATGTATGGGACCCTTTTCTTAAAATGGCTAATAAGCACAAAGAAGTAGACAATGGAGCGTTTTTATACAAAAAAGCGTAGGAGGATGCTGAAACTCTTGGCCTTGGCTTCAATATCAGGAGTGAACAAAATACGTCAAATCTTATCTATCTCGAATACATACTCTGTAAGGTGCGGACTAAGAATACACAGGAGAAAAACTATCGCGAACAGCTTCGCGACAAAAGAATGCACGCCACCTTCCACAGAAATGTAAAGGATCACTCAATGTGGCGTGAGCTGAAGCTTACTGTTCGTAAATCAACCGGATTTAAGTAGAGCCTGGGAAGCTTTATTTGGGCGCGTAAACTCATGCTGAAACGAACACAAATCCAAAGGTACAATGCGGCAGCAAGATTATTTTATTACCATCTCTTTAACTTTTACCGCATTAGCTCTAATACTAATATCCCTGATCATCGGCGCTCTTAGAGGGGCCTAGCTTTGACACGCAATGGTATTTTCCACGCTATTAACCAGTAAACGCTTAACACCTCCATGATCAACTATAATAGGGACAACTAGGATAACAGAATATTCCGAGTATACCCGTCGAAACTCTCTTATAAGGTCTTAATCCCTTTATTTCTTTTCATTCTTCTAGGTTGTGATGTTCAGGCCGACTCGGGTGTGTGCTATAAGCTATTGTCAAGAGTATAAAGATGCCGTAACACTGTTAATGCCAAAAGAGTAACAGAAATGGCGATAAAGCACTCTTAGTGTTGCATTGTGCCTTTTAATGCACGTCATTGCCGCATGGGATAGCTCTGCTTGTATACCCCTTTATCGGAGATTCTCAGCACAATTTCGTAGAAGTTAATGCGAAAAGTGCGAGAGCTTTAGGTGTTTCTATTGCCACAGAGAATGCTATCACATTATGTAACATTCTCATTTAGGGACCATACTTAGGGAAAAAGTCCGTCTAAACTTCTAGATCCCGGCATGCAAGGATAAGGCTGAATACGTGTAATTCAGCTTACAGCACGATTGCTGCGTATCATCTTAGGCCTGAATTTCTCTGGGGCTCTCCCTGGACAATTGTTCGCGAATAATTGCTTCAGGAATGAGCCTGCTTCTCTTTTTTATCGTGCTTTTATCACAATTTCTCGCACTGCGCTATTCTCCTGGTTACCTCTGCAGGGACAGTAATTATCGCCAGCATAAGGTAACTTCTGTAATTTATACATATGTTTGATCTTAAAATCTATGCTTTGAATGTAAGCCAGCTTAAGACTTATTTGATTGTGATTCAGAAGTACCCATGAAGGATTGGTTTTAAGTCTAAGTTGAAAAAGTGTCTCAAGATTCATCTGAAACAAGGCTGAATTACTAGCATGCCGGAGGAGACTGAGCTCATGGATATGAGCTTTATTAGATACCATGTGACTATAAAGACCTAACTAAAACGTAAGCGTGCCTGTGAGTTTCATTCAGGAAATAACAATGGTGAAAAAAGTCTCCAAAGCAAATACATGCAAATATATGCTTTCACCCTTCGAGGAATACTTTTGTAACTTTTCTTCAGAGCAATTTCAGTCAAATGAACACTTTTTCTTGCATCTGCATAAAATAGTGGTGGTTCTGCAGGCTTCTTTGACTGCAGTTCCAGATCTGTAGTGAACAGTCCATCCTTCTGAACATAATTTCCAATCACACGCAGCAGGTTTGGGTAAGTCTATAACTTCATAAAGCATCTGACTAGTCCTTAGTCCCTCGTAGTCTGTCCGTTTAATCTGAAGTTCTAGCAAGTCTTTAGTTGGCGGAATGCTCTCTAGGGGGTTCCTTGTTGTCAACAGTGCTTGGAGGCGCTTAGTGAGACTTTTATAATGTTTCGAACTTGAATATATTATATGACTTTTTTTATTCCATTGTTATACTCTTATTGAAAGTACATTATGATTGCAGC
Source organism: Belonocnema kinseyi (assembly GCF_010883055.1). Taxonomy (NCBI): domain Eukaryota; kingdom Metazoa; phylum Arthropoda; class Insecta; order Hymenoptera; family Cynipidae; genus Belonocnema; species Belonocnema kinseyi. Next base: position 109,421,037 of record NC_046662.1, on the reverse strand, counting down.
TACTTAGGATCATACAATACCATGGCAAACGACTCTATTTCTGGCTTGACTACCTGAACTTCAAACTTCATCTGGTGATCCAAAAGGGAATATCTTCAGCATGAAGTTGCAAAGTGTGGACACCTGACTTCTTGCCGATCTTATAGATCTCATATTTTAGTTCATAGCAGTATGATTATATGGCATTGAAAAAAGTGTATACTTTAGTGCCGATGTCCGAATGGCCATTTAACGGTATTTAAATGCATTGATTGTATTCAATACATTCGGTCGGAAAAGCATTTAGTGGCATTCACAGGCATTAAAGTTTACAATTTTTGAATGACACATAATCTTGTTCAATGCTCTCCTTTTTAGAGGGATGACTCGCTAAAACTGGAGAAAAAGTTTTTGGGTAACTGCAATTGCTCGAAAGCAAAAGTCACATGTTATGCATTTTGTACCTGTGCATGCCAAAGCGACTTTTATTAGTGCAACTTTCTGGTATCAAAGCATTGCTGACATTTCATCTTTATTTTATATTAAAAGAACTTAATTTAAGTTTTGTGTTTTCGTAAATTTATAGCATTATTTTCTTATTAGCTATATAAATAAATTAATCTTTAACTAAAATCAAACTATCTTTGACTTCCCTACTGGGAGTTAGTGAATAAACCTTTTCTTAATAGTTTTTTTTATCAAATATCAACAACCTGAGATGTAAAATATTACATTCTTCATAAGACAGAGGTGAAGTAAAGTGAAGTATCATCCAAAAATACCGCAGCTATTCCAGTTGTGCAAGACCTTTTGCTAGAAATACTTTGATTCCGGTATTTTCTGTTTATGTCCCTGAAACATAGACAACCCGCTTGCACAACCCATCACCATGGTCGACATATGCCGTAAAATACTAAAAGTCAAGTTAAAATGAATTTTGGATTTCTTTCAAGGGTTATATACAAGAATTTTGTCAGAGAATCAGTGGCTTAGCTATGAAATTTTCCGCCAGTGGCCAAAAATAATTTTCCGCCCATAATTCACGAATCTGCATTCATTTCAAAGATCATTTTTCCGCCCACAAGCAGTTGCGCCCGGAGCAATGGCCATTTTTCACGTTTCTCAAAGTTTCAGCGAAACGTTTTTATTATTTTGGGCACAAACATGCAAATATCATATGCAAAAAATGCCCTTAAAGATACTAACATTAAAATGCACACATTTACATAACTGTAATATTTTAAATCACAAACTTAAGTATCTGATCTATATTTAAAGCTGCAGTTTTATCATCATCTTCATCTGCTCCAATATGGTCTGCGTCGTCATCTCGATCTTTCTATACCATTGCGTCATTGTCCGAAGAAGCTCCTGGATTTCCTATCTTGCATTCTGCTACGTTGACGGGTCCAGGAAAGAGAGGGCAGTTCTTTGCAGCTTCTAAATAAATCAATAAATATAGCAAAGAAATAATAATATTTAATACTCTCTGAATTGAGCGGTATATTTAACTTACCATACAATATACTTCATAACACTGAACTCCCAAATTCTTCGTAATCGGGTAATTTTATCCAATTAAATTGGAATGCTAGTCTATCTGTAATTACTACTTTCAAAGCACAGTTAAGAAACTCGCGCACTTTAGCGCTTCCCAAATGCTGTAGGTAGTCGTGCTGAAAGTACATAAAAGAAATTATTGAACAATTTGCGCTTTAATTTTAGAAAAAAATGAAGATCGAACCAAAAGTAAAGGCTCTGGATCTTTTTGGAAGTAAAGTCCTAATTACTAATATTCACAGAGTAGGAGGAACTATTTTGTGTGAGGTTATGTGTATGCATGAAAAATATGTTACTTACCGCAGACGAAATTAACACCATACTTGTCACAATTAAAATGTGTAAGCCCTAACACGTACGTCACTGCTATTATTATATTGTCAAAATTGTCTTACACGAAATGTAAAAAAACCGGTAACGGCAAAAAGGAGAATAAAACAATATTAATAAACACGCACACGATATATCGAACTAATGTATCGAGCTAATGCAAATAGCTCCACTTATTTCTACTTCAAAATAATAAAAAATGAACACAATACGATTGAAAATTAAAAATGCATTTTTTAAATTTCTAAACAAATTTTTTAAACAGTGATTTCAAATAACATTTCAAACTCAATTTAATATTAGACTTGAAATTAAAAGCACACATTGACGTTATAAACATAGATAAATATGTAAAGTAGAAATTATACCAAAAATGTAACTTTTGTATTCACTTAATTTCAAATTCAAATTGACAAAAGGCTAATTGAAATTATTTGTATAGCCGATTAAAGTTGAAAATTATAGTTTTAAATAAACAAAATTTATATCGTACGTTGAAACTAAAACAACCATGCATCCAATAAATCTTACTACGTACGATAAGAGTTAAAGTGCGAAGGTAAACATAAGCTTAACTTACTTCCAAATTTACTGCATCAATACATAAATGCCGTCGCCATAAGTCGTGCATGAATTTAAATTTGTGGACCATACATTTATTTTCAATAACGTGCGAATAATTTTTTAGGAAAAGAATTACGGGAAACGCACTTTCAAAGAAATAATCAATATCGTTGAAAATAATAATAACATCAGTAAACGTATCGATACCGATTACCTAAGAGACATCTATCATGGTTTAATACCTAATACTGTGTGATTCTTATTCATTATCCTTTTCTCCTGGAGCAATATTCTAAGATTTTTATTTTTGCGGTCTGAAGATCACGTGATGTACATTTTGGTTACAGTACTTTTGTCAAAGCTTAATACATCACGCGATGGACGTGTTATGTTCACTACATTTGTCAAAAAAGGATTCAGAAGTTTGCCCACAAACTGATGATCGTCAATAAACGCTGAACAAATGAAACCTACTGACAATCAAGCAGCATATTGTTGTCAGAATACGAGTAGTATCTGAGGCAAGGAAGATAATATAGAAGAGACAAAAATGGATGATCCTGTTTTTGCCGAAAATCCACCCAGGCCCAAGTAGGTAAAGATTATTTTAAGAGAGGCATACAATATCCTGAAAACACTAGAGTTCCAAGAAGATACTGATAATATTATCCGCTTCAAAGAGTATTGTGACAACTTTATAAAATCTGAGGAGGAATGTCCGTCAGTCACTGCCGAAGAGGCAAAAAGCGCTTCGGTTTCCGAAGAACTTTTCCGCTTCAAAAGGTAAGATGGTATCAAGAACTTCTCGTGGAAGAATTTAACTTCTACACACCATCATCTGGCCCGCATATTCACCGCATATATTTAGTCGGAAGCGCCCATTAGGCAATGATTGCTGTTAGGACTTACTCTACTCCTACCAAAAAAAGGCAACTTGTTTAACAAAGAGAATTGCAGACCAATAACTTGTTGAAATACACTGTATAATATATTTACAGCTGTCCTAAACAACAAGATTGTTCGGAGAATTGAGCCCGTGCGGAGAGAGATGTTGCAACTCTCTCGAAAAAAGTATAGCAGGCTACCGAGAGAACATGCTAATTGAAAGGTCCGTACAGGCCGTATTGACTACTGAAAAGCTTTCGATACAACCTCTCATAGACTTATTATCTATCCTTTTGAAAGCTTTCAGGTTGGTTCATATATAATGAGATGACATGGAACATCACCTTCCAGAGGGGCGTCTTTCAGGGCAATACCATGAGCCCTCTGATTTTTTGCATCACGCTTCTGCCTCTATCTCTCGCACTACGAGATTCTTCTGAATGCCTAAGATTCTGGACGCTAATCATCGCGAACATAAGCTCACTGATTTATTTTATATGGATGATCTAACATCACTTAATTGAGTACTAAGGGAAAAACAATTGACCAAATGCATGAAATTCAAACCATTTTTACCCTAATATGCTCATTTATTTGTCAAAACTAATTTTTTCTGTATAAAAGTGTTCAAAAATATTGTTCAGTTTTTAGGAGCTATTTAATAAAACAATAAAATGACGATAATTAATATTAATTACGAAAATATTACAAAAATAACATTTTTCCTCGTGCGTTTGGTACATTGTTTTCCATTTAGGGTGGTTCAATGGTAGTTTTCTAAGCACTGCCTATATGGTTGCGAATGGCTGAGATGCTCTCTTAAAAATATTCAGGAACCACCAAATGATTCGCAAAGAATCATTCCTTTACAAAGCCGCGTAGCGGGCAGCTGAATTTCCGCCGGAACTTGAATTTTAATATCAGAAGTGAGGACAGTGCATTACTCTATCTGAATGCTTCACTTTCAAAAGACGAAGTAAGGAAAGCAGAGATTAAAACATTTCGCCCAAAAATATTTTACAAAAAAATGCACGGGAACTTTCCAGAAATGCAGAAACACATTCCTTGTCAAAGGGGCAAACTTTTTATTTTCTCAGATCATAAGGGCTTAATTCAGGTACAGACGGTTTCATTTTCGCAAGCCAGGATGGTCTCATTTTCACCTTAGTATAGCGTGACCGAATTTTATGTTAAGAAGTTGCCAGCGATAGGTGCAGAGCGTGTCATGCATATGTTGAGTTTCTAGGCACATATTATCTGTATGTCCCACTCATGCGGGAACAACGTATCTTTACAGACATAATGCGGCCCTAAGAGTGCTTTATTACCATCTTTGCCGCTCAAACGGTGTCGACCGCGACTCTGCCCTGCCGAGCGTTCCAAACAAAATAGAGTCAATTATCCAGAACAAAAAGTGCCAAATTTTCTTGAACTAAAATTTTCAGACAGCAGTTCTATTGCATACTCGAGGCCTGACATCGTTCTCCAAGACTTCCAGAAACGAACTGTATTCCTGATCGAATTCTAGGCTTCGGCCGACTACAATATCATAGCCAAGCAGAAGAAAAAGGAGGAAAGGCAGCAAGGCTTTAAAAGGCAGCTGGAACGACTGTACCCAAAATATTCGGTTAAAATAATTGTCCTTATGATCGGTGCTCTCAGAGGTGCGAAGCTATTACTGGTTAGTAACCTTAAAACCGTACTCGCGTGTCAAAATTATGCCAAGGTTTTCGCGATATGGATGCAGAAAGCTGTCTTCCTTGGGTCAGTTCATGCCTTCCAGACACACGAACGTTCCCATGATCTGGAGTTAGAAGGTATTCGGAATCACAACAATAATTGTACTTGACAAAAACAGATAAAACATGATAATGTTATATATCAAACTTGTAATTTTTTTCGGAATAGTGTTGAATAACACAGCCACACACAAAAAAGTGTGCGGATTTGGTAACAAGACACACGTATTCCTATGGATTTTTGGACGCTGAATTCAAATTCGGTATCAAAAATCACCCATTACATCATGGTTGAGACATAACCTCAAATAATGACGAAAAATCATGCACTGAGGCAAATAAATTTCAAAATAATGCCTGTGATGCAAATTTTTACTTCAAAAACATGCCGACAACTGTGAAGGATCAGCCCTTGCTGATATCAATTTATTTAACATAACTTTACACAACAGAACCTGACCTCACCTAACCTGAATTAACAGAAATTTATTGAACTACACGTAAAGCTCTGGAAGCATATTTTTCCAGTAGCAAATGTGTGCTACATCGAATGGGTCAACTCGAGCCTAACCTAGAAATAAATCTAACCTAGCCTAACCTAACCTAACCTCACGAAACACAATTAAACTGATTGTGTTGTCCCGTTGTGTTTGCGGTACCGTTTCATTCAGCTTCGGCTTAACCTACATAGAGGTTTAACCTATCCTAACCTAACAAAACCTGACCTAACCTAACCGATTACGCTGCCAACCCTGTTGTTGCGTACATGACGAAAATTGAAATGGACGCTAGGAAAAGTTTTAAAGCAGTAAACGCAAATTTCCTCGGTAACAAAAAAAGTCCAGACTACAAGAATATTGTTGCGAAAATGATAAAAAAAACTACAAAATGTTAGGCTGCTTAATAAATTTAAAACTTCACTTTCTAGATTTCCATTTGGATAACTTTCCAGAAAATGTTGGTGATTTCAGCGAAGAACAAGGGGAACGTTTTCATCAAAACATAAAAGTGATGGAACAACGATATCAGGGTAGATGGGACGAGGTCATGATGGCTGATTTTTGCTGGATGTTGAAAAGGGAAACGAAGGTAGGTCTTAAACGTAAGCGTAACCCTTTGCATCGTTCCTTCGAAAAAAAATGACACGTTATAGTAGGCAGAAAATAGACTGAGGTAGGTCTATAAATCAATTTAATTAGGATAAAAAAAAGATAAAATGTAAACACGAAAGATAGTATAAATATATCCCTTAAGTCTAAGAAAAGCAGAGAAAAAAATTTTTTGAATAAAACTCTTATTCATTTGCATGTTTAAGTTACAGTTCTACATTTTAATTGATACAAACATTGTCAGGTTAATTGAAATAGGGTCAATTCTACTTGTAGTTCTAAGCTTATTCAAATGAGTAAAGTGCGTCTAAATTTTTAACCACCTGTAGTACAATGAAATGAATTTTATTGTGTTATAACGGGAACACTTAAGTTAAGTTGCGTTGCGTTAAGAAAAATTTCGTTAGGTTCTGTTAAGTTAGATTCATTTGTAGGTTAAGATCGAGTTAACCTATTAAATATAGCACAAATTTAAGACTGAGAAACGTACGCTTACATAGCTACACGTGTGGTTGAATTTCATTCGGCTAGGTTAGGTTAGGTCAGGTTTTGTTATGTTAGGATAGATTAAACCTCTATGTAGGTTAAGCCGAAGCTGAATGAAGCGGTACCGCAAACACAACGGGACAACATAATGAGCTTAATTGTGTTATGTGAAGTTAAGTTAGGTTAGGTCAGGTTTTTTAGGTTAGGATAGGTTTGACCTCTTTGTAGGTTAAGCCCAAGCTGATTCAAACGGTACCGCAAACACAACGGGACAACACAATCAGTTTAATTGTGTTTCGTGAGGTTAGGTTAGGTTAGGCTAGGTTAGATTTATTTCTAGTTTAGGCTCGAGTTGACCCATTCGATGTAACACACATTTGCTACTGGGAAAATACGCTTCCAGAGCTTTACGTGTAGTTCAATAAATTTCTGTTAATTCAGGTTAGGTGAGGTCAGGTTCTGTTGAATAAAAGTATGTTATATAAGTTGATATCAGGCAAGGGTTGATCCTTCACAGTTGTCGACATGTTTTTGAAGTGAAAATTAGCATCACTGGCATTAGTTTGAAATTTATTTGCCTCAGTGCATGATTTTTCGTCATTCTTTGAGGTTATGACTCGACTATGACGTGATGAGTGATTTTTGATACCGAATTTGAATTCAGCGCCCCAAAATCCATAGGAATACGTGTGTCTTGTTACCATATCCGCACACTTTTTTTTGTGTGGCTGTGTAATTAAGGAGAATTCATAAGAATCCCAGGGAATTGAAAAGTGTTCAAAACAGAAAAATCGAAATAGTTCATGAGAAATCTAAACCATTTAAAAATAAATATGTACAACGGAATTCAATAGCGTAAAACTTCTTTTAGGAATAGCCAATCAAATAGTACCTTATACGGAAATGTGTAATCAATATCGAATTGAGGTGACCACTGCAATGCTCCTAGAACCATATCATAACTCTGATTAGAAGTCAGTCTAATTTTTATCTCATAGTCAGCGTTGGTCTCTTCGGTCCACATTATTTGGTGTGTAATTAATTTAAGTTTTAAACTTGCACAAACTGTTTTTAAAAGATCACTTTCGATTCCTCTAATGGTCCGGTTGTCGTCATTAATGATTATATATGGGTCACTTTCAAAAAAAGCTATGTTCGAAATACCATTGTTCAGTGCAAGAGGAGAAAAGATCTTATCCTTTTCCGTTTTCCAACCTTCTTTTTCTTCGCAGCTCCCAAAGAATTCAGGCGGGGATAATTCGAGTATCTTCTCCGATTGGAAGGATAAGCTTTTGGATAATTGAGTAGAATTTTCGATAATACCAGTAATAGCCACATTAGCTATTCTCTTCTCCCACAATAAACGCACCAGCAATTCTGCATCCTTCATAAAATCAACTTTATTTTTATACAACTTTGTCACAATGGCGATATATATACACGATCGGCTACAAATTTTCAACAAATTGGATGTCACATTTTCCACAACAGATCTGTCATCCAACAAGAGGATGATACTTAAGCCCTGGTTATATAGAGTTGAGTTGAAGTTTTCTTTTAGCAAAAGAATTGTCATTGCTGATTGCAATTCTCTCAATATGTACTGAGTATTGACAGAGATATGTGTAGCTGGTAACAGTATTGGAACTCGATCAGGAGCTGGTAGATTTTGGCGAAGAAATTCGACCAGACACGGAATCGCAAGGCTAAGGCTTTCGCTATCAAATTCCTTTTTTTGGAGGTACCTGTTTTTAAAGGTCTTATCATATTTGTAAAGACTTTCAGGTACTATTATTGCTTGAGAAAATAAATACCAGGTGAACAAAGTTATCATTATGGATGAAAATTCAACATAAGCTTTCATCTTTCAAATTGAAAGAGAGGTGAACTAAATGCTCATTCAAACAGTAACCATAATGAACTCAAAGATTAAACAGGTGCTTGAAAAATATATTAAAAACGAACTTTAATGTAATTGAAAAAAACAGTGCGCAGCACGGGATCGTATCGTTGTTAGACACGCGATTGAATGCATCACACAAATTGCTCAATGTTTGTGCTGTTGGCTGAAAAGATAACCTGGAATGAATAGATCAATTTTAAAAATAGAAAGATAACAATAAAAACACGAATATACATTTTTATATATTTTAAACCCTACACATATAACATTGGTCCGCAACAAAATCAAAGTTAGAGTTTTGTTTGCGACATTAGTCCATTTTGTTAGGCTCAAAAAATATATAAATAAATACGTATTTTTCCTGATCAGACAATAATAAAGGATGTCTTCCGCTCGCTCTATTTTTCTATAATAATAACAAGGGGGCAACATTACGCATGTGCGATCACATTTGCGACCGCATTTACAAGCACGATTTCGACTAACTTTGCGGCCGTATTTCGACTACATTCGTTGTCAGATTTTCGACCACATTTATGGGCAGTAGGACATTTTTTATAATTTGTGATTGAAAGGAGTAATTTTTATTTAAAAAATGCAAATTGCAAGACCTCTCAAGCTCACTTTCCGGTTGTGACGTATCTATTGATTATTGGTTCTGAATCCTCCTTCACTCTCTTCCAGCATGCCCCAAAAACTATTCTGTAAACGAGAATCATGTATTTCACGATATATTGGTCGAAAATTAAAAAAAAATTGTATTCGTCGAAGAAAATATTTCTTACAATTTATCGTAAATTATCGGTATTCTTCCATGAAATTCATTACGAGGAAGTTTTTCCCACAAAATCATCAACATTACTCAATTTTTGAAAATTTTACTAATTTGTTAGATTTCTATGAAAGTTAGTACTAGAATGATTTTCGGGACACAGAACACGAGTTATGTGTCAAATTTCAACAATTCATCAATTTTACTCAAATGTTGAAATTTCTATTCATTTGATATATTTCTATGAAATTCAGTAACAAGGGATTTTTCGGGACACAGGACACAAATTTGATGTCAAAATTCCAAAATTTTACACAGGTATTGACGATGGGTCTCGTCACTATTTATTATTAATAAACAATTCTATTCACTCTAATACTAATAATTGCAACTTAATTCGCGATCTGTATTAAAAACAATTCAAATAATTTTCATTCAAATTTTCACCAACATCAAAGTTAATGTCACACTGGGGTACTCGGAGTCCTACCCTCACTTTGACACGCTCCATACATCAGCCAATGCTATGCTGACCTGCTACTTCTATTCCAAAAAGTGGTTTTACATCTAAATTGACACTAAATGGAGTTACAGGGTCAAATTCCTTGTGCTCCATAGTAAAATATTATTTAAAAAAGACTCTAGGGTCTTCGGAACCCCCAGTTACAGTTAAGGGTTAATTTGTTAGATTCGCATGAAACTCAGCACGAGGGGTTCTGCTAGTCACAGAATACGAATTTGGGGTACAAATTCTAAAATTTTACTTAAACTTAAATTTTTTTATTAATTTGGTAGATTTTGAATTAACTCTGTCGGATGGGGCTTTTCGAAAAATAGAAGACGAAATGGGTCGAAATTCAAAAATTGAAAAATAATTTTTTAAAATTGATTTATTCAGTAGATCTCAATGAAATTCAGTACCAGGAAGAGTTTTGGAGCGCGAAACACGATATTGGGGTAAGCATTTTAAAAATCATACGCTTCACTCAATTTTCGAAAATTTTATTAATTTGTTAGATTCGCATAATACAATATTATATAATGTTATATAATAATATTGGGTTCAAAATCCAAAGATTCATAAGTTTTACCCAAATTTTGACAATTTGATTAATTTGGTACATTTTTATGAAACTCAGCACCATAAAGATTTTCGGGCACAGGACAGGAATTTGTTGTAAAAATTAAAAAATTAATATATTTTAATTAATTTAAATTTTTTATTTATTTGGACGATTTTCATGAAGGTTAGTACGAGCAGGGTTTGACAAAATTAATTTAAGCTGCTTTTCTCTCTAAAAATATTTGCATTTTCAATTGTTAAACACTAACAAAATTGCAATTTGCAGTCATAAAATTTATACTCATTTTGATTTAAAATTGTTTCTTTATTTGGAACTACAGCATTTTCGGTCCATGTGTCTGGTCTAAATATCTATATTACCGACTTTTTTCCAAGTATGTATGGCCTAATTCTATTTTAATTAGCTGAAATTTAATTATATTATCAGAAAAAAGTAAAAAAAGATTCATGAATATCCATTAATATTTGCAGTAATAATGGAAATGTTTATGAGCATAAAAGATTACGGCTGTGCTTAAAAGTTTACACCTACTTCCTAAGTCCAAATTAATAGTTTTCTAGTAAGAAGCGTCTGCGAAATTGTTTTAAAATTTCTTTACTAATTATTTGTAATAATCTTTAGTTAAAAATTACTAATTCATTCAGAAAGGCTTAGTAATTCAAATACTAAACATCACTAAATGAATGAGCAGTTTTCTAATAAAGATGGAGAGAAATTCTTATGGAAGCATTTACTAAACGACTTTGCAATATTTCAGAAGTACATAATTATGCATAGAGCATATGTTTATCCCTTGATGGATAAAAACTATATTTTGGAACGTATTTAACTCAAAGAAAAAGTAGGGTTCAAATATGATTAATAAATATTCTGTTGATATATAAACGAGAAAAATTGTAGTTCAAACAGAAAAATTCTGGAAAATCAAATCAGCGACAGTGCTATATAGGGTAAGAGCACACATTCTTGGTGCCATTCTCTAGGTTTTATAAAGTAATAAGAGAATGAAGATACATATCAATTTTTTTTAAATTTTTTAAATTATAGATGTATTTTTGTGCAATAATATGTATTCATCTTAGGCTAAAAAATAATTCATGTGTCCTGAAATTAAGAATTTCAGCCTTCTTTCCAGGGTGCTATAAATTTTCAGGTTTACTAAAGAAAGTCTTTAGATAATTGCACTTTTAAATTTACCCGTAGCAACGTTATAGTTCACAGAAGTGACCATTTTCTTTTCGGAACAAATGAAACAAATTTGAAAGTTGTTAATAACAAAATAACTATAATTTAACTATAATTTATTCAATAAATAATAAGGGGTGTCGATTAATTTTCAATCGAAAGCATCGCATACAACTGTTGACACGCCCTGCTAAGAATTGGGCTGTATGTTCTTCCAATAGTTTCTATTCTTGGCTATTCGAAAAATTATGGTTATGCTTGTTTGTTGTTTTATAAAAGTTATAGTGAAAGACGGATCCAAAGACCGAAACGATATTTTACAGTAAATTACTGCAGCTTTACTTCAAAGAATTATGTAAGTATTTATGTAGGGATATCTGTTATTGAGACATAAACCTGGTAAAAATAATATTAGGAATCATTTGAATCTGTTGAGAAGACTCTAAGATTGCAGTTTCAGTTTTAACTAGATTTAAAGAGGAATGGTGGAAAGAAATGTGTTGTAATATGCTCCTAAGGGGATACTGGTAGAGCAGTTAATTTCACAAAATATTTGTAATGGGATCTACGGGGAACGTAAGTGGCAAGTATAATCCGAAATCACTTTTAGAACATTTCTTTAAGTGGATCTAATAGGAAATTAAAAGGGACATCATTCTAAGAGGTTTCAAGTATAATCTAAGTGGACTTTAAAACGCGATATTATTTTTCGAGAAATTTTTAAAATGGATCTAATGGGAATTTAATATGACTACGTTTACTGAAAAAGCTAAGAAGTATATAATTTTCGTCTTAAGAGGATCTAAAGCGATCTTAAACAGACATTACAACATTAAATTATTATTTGCGTAATTTCTTTAAGTAGATCTAATAGTAATTTCAGTAGCTGCATTTACTAGGAAACCGATTATGTATAGGATTTTCATTTCACGAGGATCCAAAGGGATCTTAAACAGACATTAAAACATTAAATTATTTTGTGCAAAATTTCTGTAAGTTGATAGAACAATAATTTAAGAGACTACCTTTACTGGAAAAATGTCTAAGTATATAAGTGCTGTCTTAAGATTATCCACAAAGATCTTAAATGGAAATAAAACGCTAAATTATTTTGCACGGAATTTCTCATTACACGTACATAGAAACCTTATACAAACCTGTTAAACTCACAGCAAGCGTGCACAAAAACACCTTTATTTACTTTAAAGTCACTAAAGGATCCACTTACAAACATCATAAGATCCACAGCATATGCTCTTTCAAGCAATGAACAACCCTCTGTTTGAAAAATCATAGAAAACTTTAAATTCCTAAATTGATAACAATTCTTAGAGGATTGTAAGCTGAATTTCGAGCAGGTTATTGTTTTATGAAGCGAGAATGGGTTGTATAATACTTACCTTATTCATACAATTTTATGTGATGTGCCATTAACATATGTGATCGTCCGCGAAAAAAGGGACCTGATGTGAAAAAAATAGATTTTTATTTACTTACGTCAATCGGCAGTTTCTAAGTTACTCTTTTATTTCCAATAATCAGTTTTTTTAAGTTAATTGCTTTCTTTGTTATTAGGCTCAGTGATGTAGTCCTAAGAAAAGTGGCCTGGCGGTACATGCATAGACACTTTTGAACATACACATACACACTATTAGATAAATCGATAAATCGATAAATCCAAACTTATAATTAATTTCATGAGATGGAAATGTCAAAACAAAAATATTAAAATATAAATGAAATTAAAGGGTAGAAATAAGTTATATCTCTGAGTTTCTGTATCACATTGAATTGTCAATTATTATTATTTTTAGTTACAATTGTATAATGATGAGTACATAAAACGAAATTAGGAGAATAACGTTACAACTGGTACCTACCTTGTGGGACACAGAAGTTATTAAAAGAGAGCGGCTTTGTGAATATTCGTGGATATGATTTACGAAAACTTTATGAAGAGAATTAGGAAGCAGGCGTTTAGCAAAAATAAACATTGCACAACTCATGGCGCCAAATCAATTACAGGCCCATTATAAGTGACCGCAGAGGTCATAATCATTTCAATCAAATTAAACTAAAATAAATGGATATTATCACTTGGTAAAAGTAAACGTATTATTCTTACTAATTTAAATCATAATAGAGAACCCAATCGAATTAGTGAACACAAAAGAAATTCCCACGCTCTGCGAATAAATAAAATAGACGCTGAATAAGAAATGTAAATACAATCACTAAACTAAAACGAAATAAAATTTAAAATTCCTACGTTCTCCAAATAAGCGTAATTGACGCTGAATAAGACCTGTAAATACAATCGCTAAATTAAAACGAAATAAAATTTAAAATTTCCACGCTCAATTAAATTGGTATAATAGCTCTAAACGCAAGCCGATAATCGGATTTATATTCAGTTTTTGAAAAATTAATTTGAGAATTACGAAAGTAAGCAAATAAATTTTTACTACTAAAAATAA
>NC_046662.1:109391492-109406863 GCF_010883055.1 Belonocnema kinseyi | reverse complement strand
TAAAAATGGCTGGTAAGCAACCAACCCAAAACAACCCTCAACTGAAAGGGGTTAAAAAAGTCTAACTTTCCAAATCGGTTTTGGAAAATAATGAAGAAACAAAAATTAATGAATTTGCAAAAAAATCTGAGGGTGAAAAATCCCAATCAAATAGTGATTCGAATTCCAATCATGAAGGGGAAAAAATCTTGGTGGATCGAATGTCAATAAGGACAGCGATGCAACTGATCTCACAATAGATGGGAATACATTAAATGTAAACAATGATGACTAAATGAATGCGAATAAACATGTAAGAAAAAATGAACCGTATTCTTAGGAGGAAAACCTGACAATTATTATAAATGGTATGAACAATTTACAACAAGGAAGGTTAACGATACATTTTCAAACCAAAATAGATTATATGACTCGGTCAAAGAAAGTCAGAAAAAAACTAGCCAAAAAATAACCGTAGTTCACGAAAGAATTGATTTTTATGCTAAAAACTTAACCGAGAAAATAAATAGAGAAGTCAGCGGTTAGAATGAAAGGGTCGAGGCTCAGGGTAAATACTTAGATGAAAATATGATTAGCGTCGAACAGAAAGAAAATTCAATAACGATGGCAAGCAAAGAAATTCACAAAAACCAAGCCGATCTGCTTGTTGCGAGTATGCAAAATAGAAAGCGATTTCAAGACATTGAGGAACAACAATGTATATTAGAAAAACAAGTAGACCGAAATATAGGTGTTTCAAATATAAGAATCCCTTGGATAAAAAAAGATCCAGTTCCAAAATTTTCTGGAACTAATCGTGAACGTCCTATGATGTTTTAAAATGAATTCGGGCAATTCCTAAAAGCAATCGACGTTAAAAAATATGATTTTCCATTTGTAATTCAATCATGTCTAGAAGGGATGGCCAGAGAATGGTGGAATGTAGTCCGCGAAAATCTTAGTGATGATCTGATATCGTTTAAACAAAAATTCATAAAAAAATTTTTGGAACGATGATAGCCGTTTTAATATTAGGAAGGATTTACAATATGGTTACTATATACCCGAAAAACTTTCAAGATCGGAATATGCGTTTGTAATCATAAACAACGCAAGAGATTTAATTCCACCACCCTCTGAAAGCGACATGATAAATAGTTTATCCAGACATTTTGACGAAGAAGTCAGAGCCGCCTACATTATTAGAAATATGAAAACTTGCGAAGAATTTGTTGAATTTTTGGAGTCAATGGACCAAGCAGGGCCATTAAACTACCGTGAAAACTATTCACCACGAGATAGTTCAGCCTACAATCAAGTTTATTATCATCACCAGCAAAAGTTTCGCCGAGACGATAGAAAACATTTTCGGGAGAATGATAGATACAATTTCAGAGCAAATAACAATTATCCAAATCAGGATTATCCGCGTGTAAATCAATATAAAAACAATTATGAGCAATAATTCTTATAATGACTCTTATACAAATAGAAACTCACAACCTTTGTGTGGTGTAGTGGAAAATGGTATATATAGGCGAGAAAATAGTGGTTCACGTAATGTAAGCTCTAGGAATGGGCAAAGGGAACCTCAACAGGATATTAGAAATATAAGTAAAGCTCATGGGATGACTGAAATGTCCCAAGATGATTATGAGATGAAACGTACTCGTTGTTTAGAAAATAAGATAGAATATTTAAAATTGAATAATAGTTACGAGAACTCGGGAAACGCTCGAGCCTCGATTTGGGAAAATGCCACATGGTAGAGGCAAATCCGGGGCCTAACGATTAAAAAAAAATCTTTCCTTAGACATGCGAGGTGATTTATTAGAAAATGATGCTAATGAAGTAGTAAAAAAACTTGATAAATATCCAGTAATTAATTTTGAAATACGAAACACAAAAAGTAAGGCTTTAATTGATACTGGAAGTGAGGTAACATGTATTTCGGAAATTTTGTATGAATACAATTATGAGAGATCCCGATGTAAGTAAACCCTTTTATTCTGAAACGGATGCCAGTGACGTAGCATTAGGAGCCGTACTTTATCAAACTAACATAGAGGGGGATTATTTACTAATATCATTCGCCAGCAGAACTCTCAAGGGATCCGAGCTTTCGTACTACACCATAGAAAAAGAGCTACTAGCAATTGTGTGGGCTCTAATAAAATTTAGATCCTATGTTTTGGGTGCCAAATTGATCATCCGAACGGACCACAAGGCACTCACTTTCTTGAAAACCTGCAAATTGGTAAGCGGAAGGCTCACTCGTTGGATCATTGCGATACAAGATTACTGGTTTGAAATACAACATGTTGAAGGACGGAATAATGTAGTAATGGATATTTTGAGCAGAATACCATCCCATGAATCAGGATATCCTTTTGATTTGAACGAAGGAAAAATCTGTCTTTACGCATTAGCAAAAAGACTCTCATCTGAGTTACAAAAACGATAAAAGAATTTTTTTTAACAGCAAAAGTAGATCCTATCCTACAGAAAAGGTTGAAAGAAATTAAAGAAGGCAAAACAACAAAATTCGAGATGTACGAAAAATTAATATATTTAACAACTAAAGTAGGAAAGAAACTTTGCCTAACCAAAAGCATTATCTATAATATCATAGATGAATGTCACGAATTATATGCGCATATAGGCGCGCAAAGAGTTTTCAAAATGCTAAATGAGTATTTCTAATACCTGGAGAAATTCTTTCAACCGATTTCTATGGGCCTCTGCCAGCTTCAAGAGGTGGTAACAAATACATTTTATCTATTGTCGATGCTTTCAGCAAATACATAAACTTGACCCAATAAGAAGGTGTACAGCCAAGGTAGCAGTCAGCAAAATTTTTAACGACTACGTTGTAAAATTTGGAAAACCTGAGAAGATCGTAACTGATCATGGAACTCAATTCACTTGTGAACAATGGCTCAACAAATTAAAGGAGCAAGGAGTGTAAGCTGTATTCTCATCAATTCGTCATCCACAGAGCAATATTGTGTAAGGAATCCATACAGAATCGTCAAGATATTGCAGAACTCTCATCAAAGAACGACACAACTCTTGGTGGAGCTGGATAAGAATCATCGAAAATTGCATAAATGAAATCCATCATGAAAATACAGAATTCACATCTATTGCAATCCAGTTAAATAAAAAGCCAAAAAGAGCGCGGGAAAATTGACTAAAACTGCCTCCATTAACCCCCAATATTTGATATGAGACGAAGATCCAAATGACCCATGAAAATATACTACGCAAAGAAAAAAAAGTACAGAGAAATTTAATCGGACGCATAAAATTACTAAGTTAACAGTTGATGACATGGTTTTACTAAAAATGTTAAATAGATCCGACAAAGGGAATAAGATTTCGGTAAAATTTCTACAAATATATGATGGACCTTTCGATATTAAAAAGGAAGTAAAACCGGGCACGTACATCCTGTGGGATCCGGGAAAAGACGAGAACATAGGGATGTACCATTCACAGGACTTTAAGCGGTACATCCAAAGAACAGAAGAGGATAACCTCGAAATTAGTTAGTTTATAAGAGCGTTAGCAAAGTAAGAAAATAATGTAGAAAAATAAAATTAAGATTCAGATAAATAGAGTAGCCATGAAAGCATAATATTCTAAGAATAATAGACTAATAATAAAGAATGCCCACCCATCACTACCGAGGAGGTGAAAAAAGTAATAAGAGGGATGAAGAACTATTCCGCACCGGGACCAGATTGTATCAAAACCTTCTGGTGAAAGAAGTTTCCTTTAACTCATCAGCATTTGGCCCGTACTTTCAACTCATATTTAAAGTCGGAAGAGCCGATTCCGGAGTGGTTGATGGACGGGCGCACAATACTCATGCCTTCTTAATCTTAAAGGTTTATCCACAAATGGTTAGGTGCATAGAGAGATTGATGCCGCTTTGGAAAACCAGATTTACTATCTCTTCTGGAAAAAATCGTGTGACAACTAACAAGGTCACCTTTCAGAGAGGTGTCTTTCAGGGCGACACCATGGGCCCACCTCTCATCTGCCTTACATTATTGCCACTATCTTTAGCACTTCGTCATTCCGACGGGTACTTGTGCGGCAAACCTGCAGATCGAAAGTACAGGGTCACTCATGTATTTTACATGGACGATCTATGTTAAAAACAAAGAGCAACTACATCTAGCTCTAGAGGATTGTCGAACGATATACTAAGGAAATTGGAATGGAATTTGGGTTAGGCAAATGCGCCAAGGTTTATTTGACGCGATGAAAACTTAATGGCATCCCTGAAGATCCTGAGCTCGTTGATAGAAGCGCTATACGACACCTTTGCGCTGGAGAGACTTATACGAACCTGGGCTGCCACAAAGCCGCATTCAGGATGCGACATCTATAAAGGATACGTTCCGAAGCAGATACAAACGCCTCATCTAACAGATTTGGTCTTCCGAACTTTCGGCGAGGAACAAAGTATCTGCAACAAACATGCTTGCCGTCCCAGTAGTACTCTATTAATTTGGAGTAATTCCATGGACGAAGAACGAACTCAGATCCCCTAATATCGGGACAAGAAAGGTTATGCACATGAACAAAAGCATGCATCTTAAGTCTTCCGTTCCGCGACAGTACATCTCACGCCGTCAAGTTGGTCGCGGAATATTCAATCTTGAATGTCTTCACAAGAGGATTATTCTGGGTACAACAAATGGAAGAGACCCTCTTCTCAAAATGGTCAGGAATCACGAAGAGGTGAATAAAGGAGCGTTTCTCTACAAAGCAGCTGAGGAGGCTGCTGAAACACTCGGACTTCACTTCAGCATTAGGTTTGAACAAAACGCATCAAATCTTATCTATCTCCAGTACTTACTCCTGAAAGCCCGGATTAAGAAAGCACAAGAGAAAAACTTTCGTGAACAGCTCCTCGATAAGAGGATGCACGGTATCTTCCACAGAAATGTGAAGGATCCATCAATATGTTGTGTGCTAACATTTGCTTTCCTTAAATCGCCCGGAATGAAGTCTGGTACGGAGGGTTTCATTTTTGCATGCCAAAACGGTGTCAGTTCCACCTTAACATACCGTCGCTACACTTTCAGCCAAGACATTTCTGATGGTGGCTGCAGGGCGTGCCATGCATACCCCAAGCATTTAGCTCACATACTATATAGTTGTTCAACTCACGCGGAAATGACCTACATTATAAGGCACAATGCGGCACTAAGAGTGCTTTATTACCATCTCTGTCACTCTTACGGTATTAACCTTAATATCGCTCCTCTAAATGCTCATAGGGAAATCGAGTCAATTGTCGAGAATGGGAAGTGTCGCATATACTGGAACTTTATATTCTCGACAACTGTTTCTGTTGCTCACTCGAGGCCTGACATGATCCGTCTTAAATTCGAGAAGCGACTCATGTTCGTTATCGAAATTTGTGCACCAGCTGACAAAAACATCAGAGCTAAGGAGAATGAAAAGAAAGAGAGGTATCGAGACCTTATAAGGTAATTGCAACGATTATACCAGAAATATTCTGTTAAAATAATCGTCCTTAACATCGGTGCTCTTGGAGGTGCCAAGCTTTTACTCGTAAATGGCCTAAAAAGCATCCCTGCGTGTCAATAATATGCTAAAACACTTGCGGGAAAAATGTAGAAGGCGGTAATCCTTTGGTCGCTCCGTGTTTTTAGGGTGCACGAGGCTCTTGCTAGATCGTCGTATTGATTCCGTTAAAACTGTTGAAATTCGTATTCTACGTTAAATTTTCTATTAGAAACTCATGGAGTAATCTCAATACTTTTTTGCGGCGTTCAAAATTTAAAAAATGTCATTAACTTCTGCTGAAGGTGACTTCAAGCGCATCCATAATAGCTCAAGTAGTATGTTGCGCGCGAAGTTCAAAAATAAAATTCTCTCTCACTTGCATCGCAGCGTTGTTGTTTGAGGTTTTCACTGCGTGGCTCCAGCATCCAGACAAAATTCTTAAAATTACCGACGGAACGCTGATTAACTGCTACTTGAAGAAGATGCACTTGAAGTCGCCTTCGGCCCATGTAAATGACAGGTATTTTATTTTGTAAAGTTTTTAATGCTGCAAGAAAAATTATTGAGATTACTCCGTGAGTTTCTAATGTAAATTTTAGCATAGAATCCGAATTTAAACAATTCAAAAGTGGATTTTTCTGTTTTTGTTAGTTTTTCAAAAAGAAACAGAATGGGGGCCCAATGGGATTTTTACTAATACTTTGTAGAGGCTCCATTCGGTTTCTTCAGTCCGGTTTTTCAGAACATCAACGGCTAAATTTCATTTCTTCAGGAGATGACCACCCAGTGAGCACAAACGTTAAAGAACATCATTAAAACGACTCAAATGCGTCCTAGGTTTTTAGGACGTTCCAATTACGTTCTTAAATTTCGTGCCCACGTGTTAATATTGAGTGTGCTTTTTACAGTTTAATAGCCCAAAAAAAAAACCCCCGAAGTTACATTTTGATCTAATGAACCGTTTCCTAGTTG
Source organism: Belonocnema kinseyi (assembly GCF_010883055.1). Classification (NCBI taxonomy): domain Eukaryota; kingdom Metazoa; phylum Arthropoda; class Insecta; order Hymenoptera; family Cynipidae; genus Belonocnema; species Belonocnema kinseyi. The sequence continues at coordinate 109,400,362 of NC_046662.1, read as the reverse complement.
AAAACGGTTAAACTTTTGAAGAAATTAAGGGGTAACGTTTTTTGCGCTTGAACATGTCCTAATTATGGCTAAAATGAAGAAAAAAATGACTAGCTTTTTCTCTATTTTTTCGCAAATACCGCTAAAATTGACAAAAAAAAATATTTTTCAAAATTAAAAATTTTTTAAAAGCTTCCAAATCCTGTAAAAATTTTGATTTTCACTGCCGCCGACAATAGCGTTACCCAAATTATTCCAAGTGTACAAACAGTCATACAGACAGACAGACCCACACACACACACAGAGAAACACACAGCCACACAAACACACACACACAGATGCGCAAATCCGACCCCGCAACCTCCACGTGGTACGCTTTAAGTAACGCTAATGCCGGCGGTAGTGAAAATCAAAATTTTTTCAAGTTCTGAAAACCTGTAAATAAAAAAAATTTGGAAATAAAATTTGTTTGGTAAATTTCAGCGGTATTTGTGAAAAAATTGGAAAAAAACTCGATTTTTTTTCATTTCAGCTATGATTAGGACATGTTCTAATGCAAAAAACGTCACCCTTTAATTTCTTCAAAAGTTTAACCATTTGCAAAAAGGAAACGGTTGGTTAGATCGAAATGTAATTTCGCAGGGATTTTTGGGGGTTACCTAGGAAACAAAAATCGATTGGATGTATTTGAATCGGCCATACAATTTTTTTGAAGCGGGATTCTTGAAAGGAGTTTGCCAATCGACACTGATTGGTTATATAACCTGATCAATCGGAGAAGCGGAAATTTTAATCGAACGTAGAATTTTTTCTATTGCAGGTTGGAAACAGCCGTGAAACGATTATAATCCATTACAATATAATTTAATAATTATTAAAAATGTATTCTTATGAAATATAAGTAAAGTTCTTAGTCGTCGAGGTAAGAAATATTAATGGTTTCTTTAATTTCTTCTGTAGATAATTCCAGCTCATCCATGGGATCTTCTATATACTCAGTAATGAGTTCATCAGTAATAGATTCTGTATCATTCACCCCTGCCTCATTTGAAATATCAGCAAGACCAGGTTTAATTAGTGCTCCTGCTTCTAAGACATTTGCTTCCGTAACATCTCTTTCCAAATCTTGTACACATTCAATCGATTCTAAGTCTTCATCAATGTATAATTCTCTGTCAGATGGTTCACATAATACAACCATTTCTTCTTCTTCCAAAACTTCCTCTTCCAACGATTCTTCATCTTCGTCATCCTGTCCATTTTGTAGTGGAATTTGTCGCTCAGGGTGTTTGGATTTTGATTTCTTCAAATCAGCCATTTTTCATCCAACGTAAGTTCTTACTCGGTCCCATTCTTCGTCAAAAATTTCCTCTTCTACGGTCAGTACTTTTATTAAAAAATATTTAAAAATTTCTTCAACAAAACATGAAGCAAATTAATGAAAAGATCTACCTTATGAATTTTTTCGAGAATCGATAAGTTCTTACAATTGTTTCAATACCGAAGATCAATTTTATTCTTTTCAATAAATTACAATGGTACGTTCCTTTTATAAAGTATACATACTAAACTTTATCTCCGTATTAGTTCACCTAATTATGTTTCTAAATCAAAATAGTTTAATTTTTAACAATAAAATCTGCAAATTGTTAAATTTTGAACAGATGTAGAATCAGCTTGTAAAATTAATTATTGTTAATTATTAATTATTGCCATTTCCCGTTTTGGCCAGTCTTAAACAATTATCGGTTATATCCCGAGTTCATCCTGCTATAAGTTACTGTATCCAAAGTATTAAGGATGGTTTACTTTTTCAAAATCGTATATTAACGTTTATTGAATTACCTTTCAAGCACAACATCTTCGTTTTACACAGTTGATACTGAGGGCTTTTCAACTGCCGATTGTGGTTGCTACCTTTTCGACTCACCGAAGCTTTCTCTAATATCCAAATATATTTACTGTTAGGTTCTTAACAAGTTGAGAGTACGTTCTAAAATTTTCTAAACAACTTTCAAGAGAGTCGTATCCCATCCAATGATTGTGACCAATGTATATCTTAACGTAGAAAGCGTATCACAGTGATGCAGAATGGCATTTTGAGTACCGATACTTGTATAGACTGTATTTCACTTAAAATCAACATGCGATACATTTTTTCGATGTATTTTCGAACGAGGAATTCAAATCCGAGTCCCTTGGTATGTCATCTCTGTTCCTTCCTAATTAAAAACATGCGATTTCAACGAGCTTTAACTGAAAAAATACGTTTTTCAGAGCTCAAATTTTATTGAATAATAAATTTTAAGGTGCGATACATGTTTTTAATGTATTTTTCCACGAGGAATCCGAATGCGTTACTTCCGGAACGATATCTCTACGCTTTACAGGGCTGAATCGCGATATATCAATAAAATCGATGAAAATCGCCCTATTGACTAGGCTGGAAGTATACACCATTTGATCCCCAGCGTGTTACACATGCTTTCCGAGTATTTGTTTGTACATCAATTAATTATGGTTTAATCAATCGAACTTGAAAGTTATTGTAATATTTAAGTCTCAATATCTGCTTTATAACCTTTATAGCTGATGAATTGTCTGAATCAAAATTCCATTTTTTCAATAATGAATCCAAGATACTTTTTTTGTTTTCTTTTGATTTGTCTTTGATATTACATCGTGTAAATTGAAAATATCAAGGCGCATCAGTATTTTGACTTCCACATTGTTCAACTCACAAACAGAAAATTAAAAAATGGATTACCAGTGTCCTTTTTGTGGTTTAAAATAATTTTCTGCAGGGCAGAAAACGGAAGTTTGCTTGGCGCCATTGAAAAATAAATTAAGAGCCCTGGGGAACAAAATCAAAAGTTTTGTTTTGTATATTGTAACTAGGGTTTCCAAAATCCCGTGTGCCTACCGATAACACGGCCTGATTGGGGGTCAGCCAGGTGGGAAACCTCGCCACAAGACGACTGCTACTTACCTGCTCGTCATGTCTGAATAGACCGAGTCCTTGGGTTACACACTTCTGACCCATGAACAACCCTCGAAGTTCCTTTTAATTTATTTTGCGCCAGGTAGGGTCCACCCTACCGGAACCTCCACTATGCTGTCCTGGCTTCGCTCAGCAGGAATGCTAGCTCCAAATTGACACGAGACACTAAGAAAAAGGGAGAGGTAGTTTTCTCGGGCGAGGGAGAGCAAATTTGTTCAAAACACTTCAGACTTCCTTAATATAAAAATTGAACCTTATTTATCAGTACAAAAAAAAGAATAGAAAAAGAGACAAAGTCAGGCTATAATTACTTTGCTGGTTGTCAGGTAACCTCCTGACAACCCCCTGAAAAACAACAGTCTAATGCTAGCTAATTTATTGTCCGGCTGCTATCATCCTGACAATATCTTGAGAATCTACAGACACGCACTTGTAAATTTATTCTCAGGCTCAGAACATCCTGACAATATTCTGAGAATCTATAGGAACGCATTAGTGAAATTTCATGTCAGGCTGTGAACTTCCTGACATTAATCCGTGAATTTACAAGCACGCAGAGAGAAGCGGAGAGAGAATTCAATTTCGGGAACCCGCGCACTATTTGGGGGAAGATCCAACGGAAACACCGGCGTTCCTTGCTCTGACCTCCACTTTCCTGGGCAATTCCTTTGCCAGCTCGTTTGGAGAGGTAATGTCGGCCCATTTTATCAAGATTCGTCTTTGAGTCGAACGCCTCTCCAAATTTCGTGCCACGCGTGGGTCTCCGCCGGTATCACGCCACTGTTCATAAGCACTCGCGACAAAATTACGGGCTATTGCAGAACCGGGTCAAAGCGGGAACGTCACTTAAGATTGGTGACAAAATGTACACTTACTTTTCAGCCACCTGGCTGCCGCTACCCAGTCCTTTCCGTCCATGCTTCGTCTCTTTCCAAAAATCTCAAAAAGTTGCGACGGGGTTGGATTTGGCCAACGCGCGCCTTCCGCGGTAGAATCCATCCTACCGATTGGCTCTTGCCTACGGACCGCTGGGGTTGCTATTGGCTGTTTGTACGCCATCTTTAATACGGCTGTCGGCCTCCCCTCTCATGCCAGAGTATGGTTGCTCGTTCACATAGTGTTGCAGGGTTGGTTGTGTCTGCTACGTTGGTGTATCCGGTGCTGCCACTCGCCGGTGGTCGCCGAACTAACGCCTTATGCTACCCGTACCTGGAGGAGCGACGCGAACTTGGTGCTCAGTCCCCTTGTATTCAACTCTTTCACCTATGGATACTGGTGAAAGGCTATGGTGCTGTCTGCTCCATGTTTATAGCTGTCAGACAGTGCCTATGTTTCGTGATTAGGTTGGACATGGCCATGAGAGGATTCTGGCTTCTCGGATGATCGTCACCGTGGAGGTATCGTCAAAGTCCTGTTCCCGTACCTCTCCCGTCAACGCCAATCCCTCGCATACAAGGTTTGCTAATAACCTATGTTCTTGGTTATTTACTTTTCTGCCGGGTTCCCTTTTCTACTTTCGTTTCGGTATTCGCGCCTTATCTTTACAGTGTTTATCCTTCCTATATTAGCATTTACAATAACAATCCAATAGTACTATTCCTAATAATAGTCAAATTAATTGGAGCCGGCTTGAGGTTATTTCTTTTCACACGCGCGCCTGGCTTTTGTCTTACTTGGTTCTGGCTTCGGTGAGACACGTAAAGTTTTTCTCTATTTGTATTAATTAATTTTAAAACTTCATTACAATATGTAAATAAAATGGAGAAGTCACAATCTTCGTATTACCTTTGCCTGAGATCCCATCCATGATAAGATCCCATCCAGAAATCGTCTTCTTTCTTTTCTCTTATCTTAATCCTTCTCTTATTTTCTACGAATACTTTTTTTTTCTTACGCCCTGGGTTCCTATTGCCTAAATAGATAAGAACTTAGATGTTGTATATAGTCCCTATCACTTTCCTAAAACCAGTTTGGTTGTGTGCTGTACTTTACTTTTCTTCCACCTGTCTTTCTAACCAACTACTAAGTACATCCGCGTTAATTTTGTATCCTACCGACATGAGTGTGATACCTCTATTCTCTTTCACGCGTTTACTCTCTTCTTTTTTCTTTCCTTTTTCCTTTAACCTATCTTCTACACCTCCTACCAGATGCTTGAAATACGTCGTCCACTCTATTATCACGTTTTGTTTATTTATGCCCTTTCTTCCCCCTCTTTTCCAGTTTATCACTTCCTACGCCCTTCCTTTTTTACCGGTTTCTCGACCTCTTCCATGCACTTCTCTTTCTCCTTCTAACTTTTTTCCCTTGTCATTTGTTCATGCTTTCTCCTTGTCTCTGCATTCATTATCTCACTAGCCTCTCCTAGCTTCCTCTCCGTCTTCTCTTAGTCTCATCTCTTCTCTTAACATATCAATCACTATTTTAAGATTTTCTAGACACGTGTCTACTCCTTCCGCTTCCATATTCCCTATCTCCTAGATTTATATTTTTTCGCTGAAATTCTCTTAACTTTTCCTCCTTCCTCCTACCCATTTTCAATTTCCTTTCCATCTTTATTTTCTGCTGCCCTTTAACGCGCTTTGTACCTCCACGTTTGAATGTCGCTATTACTGGAAAGTGTTTAGGACCTATCTCATTCCCCACTTCCATTGCCACCATCAGCTTGTTTATTCTTTCTTCTGTCAGATTTTAATCTATTATGGTGTCCCCTATACTCTTGTACATAAATTCCCTTTCTTCCTCCTCTCTGCTATTGCCCTTACGAATAAAGCTCCTGCATCTTCCAATAAGTTCAGTAACCTCCTACCCTCCCGTTCCGTTCTCTTATGTTTCGAGTGTCTTGTAAAGTTTTTCTTTCATGTATCCCACATTTCTCCACCTTGTTCCCTAGTCCACGCATGCAGGTCCTTCTATCAATACCTACCCCTCCTCATGGTTTTCTGTTCATTTCCTTATTGTTCTACACCCTCTTCCCTGTTCTCCTCCTCTGCTGTACACGCATGCAACATTCACAACCACTTTTCCTTCTTTTATTCTTTTCAGCACTGCTCCGTCCTCTTCTTCTATATACTCTCCCTTTTCTTCCTATACCACTACTTTTTTACCCTTGACACCATGACCCCCATTCCTATTCCTTTCACGTGATCTTTTTTCGCTGCTTGCAACCTCCACACGTATGCTTTCGGTAACTATCTTGACATGCCTTTACAATCTTTCCCATCCGTCCAAGTTTCAAATATCATAATTACTTTATTTGTCTTCCTTTCCTTTTCATGTTTTCAAAGCTCTCACTTCTTATATTTCTTTATCTCTAACCCTTATCTCTCCACTCAACCAAATTGTATCTACCTATTATCACCCGGATACCTTTTCTTCTTGCCCTTTGCTCACTGCGGTCGTCGCCCACTAAAGGGAAGCGGCAGTTTGTCCTCTCAATTTTTAGGTAGTGTTACTGCCACAGCCCTTTTAAAAATTTAAGCACCGTTATTTTGAATCCCGTAATTTGTAAAACTTAAGGACCTTTGTGACTGATTTTTAAGTTTTCTTCGAGATTTAAAACGGAGCTGTATCAAAAACTTTAAGTGAAAGTCTCTGTGCAACGTGTTTGTGATTTTTGCGTTTGTGGAATTACGAAGTGATACACGTCCCCGCGATCACCTTATCCTTCTACAACGGAACAAGAGGATCGCACAGGGATGTAGTTAACGGTGAAAGAGTGAGAGGGAGATGTAGAAGGAGAGAGAGGCGGAGAAAAAAGACGGAGAGGGAGAGAGAGGAGCTGCACGATATATATTATAGTAATTGCTTATTATTAGGGTAATTATTGGCTAGGATTTAAGCCAATCAATTATTTTGTTTTATTCTTCTAACATATTGGCTGAACTTCAGCAAATAACTATATATATTTTAGTCTGCCAGGCTATTGGCTATTGGTAGGCCAATCGTTAATTTATTTAAATAAAGGGGATGAAACTTCATTGTCTGAAGCGCACCAGATCGTTTGTGAATATTAAAATGACCTAAAACGAACAAGAGATACTAATCTGGTTGTAAATGACTCCTACCCATTATTATTTAAGTCCCCATTAGCCCAACATAGAGAGGGGTAGGGTTAGGAAGAATTGAGCCAAAAAACAGAACACTCACAGAACAACTACCAGATTTTACCGGTAACAAAATAAGCTTATATTTAAATGGCATTGAATGTCTTATTATTTAAACATGCTTCCATAAAACAATTAACGACGCTACAATGTGGTCAAATTCAGTAGTACACATTGTCTATTTTCAACGCTAAAGTCGTGGAAGAAAACTAGGTTCCTAAGTTCCTGAAAGGTTAATTCTAATTACCTAACCTACAAAAAGACTGATCATTGCTAAAATCGTCACTGAGCATAATGAAATAACTTTGTGAATGATTTCTTAACGACCTTTCAATATGGCGGTCCATGAATGACACGAAAGGTCAATGAAGGTCGCCGAAATTCTAGCCTATCGTGCCCATCTACTTTATGAAAACTTCTATGAAACATTTATTTATGTAACTTTCTGAAGATTCTGTTGTTTCAGTATAAAATATACCATTTTTAACCTTTTTAATTTACACATTTTTAATTAAGGAAAAGAGCAATTTCTAATAGTCAGCGATGTTTGAGTGTTTATTTAAAATGGAATATTGAAAACTAAACTATTCGAAACTAAATTGTTTTAAACAATAAGCTTTAATCGTTAAAATTTCATAGCGCTAAACTCAATATTAGAACGTCACAATGTTAATTTTATTGTTCTGTTCAAAAAAATTTTATTTATAAGTAAAAATGTGGAATTTTGATGTATAAAAAACAGATAAAAATGTATTTATTTAGAAAAAATGTGAGTAAGTTGAGGAAGCACTTCTAATTGTTTAAAATAATAATTGTGAACCTTTTAAGGATTATGAGAGGTTTGAATATAGTTAAAAAAATTGTCTTAAGATTCCTAGTAAAATGCAAAATGATTTTTTTATTCCGAAAAATTAATTTCAGGAGTATATTTAGGAATATTTCAAAACAATAGAAAATTTTCATAAATAAATAACTGATAAGAACCTAGTAACGGACATAGGACCTTATTTAAATGGGGGGGAGTTGTAATTTTAAAAAGGGGGTACTCGCTATAATTATTGCGGTCGTTCACGCTGTTCTTTTTGTGCGGTGAGAAAATTGTCGAGATGTCGCATCCCTTAGGGGGTAATCTTCTAGCTGTGGGGGGGGGGGGGGGGGGGGGGGGGGGGGGGGGGGGGCGTTTCGCCTTCTTCGCCGTGATGAAGTGCATCTAGCGCTGGTACGCGTTCATCTGAAAAGCCTTACTTCTAGCTTACTCTATTCGGACAAGTGTAGTGAAGAAAGAGGTAGTATCTATTAACAATTTTTCTATTTTTTTCTTTTCCTAAATTTACAACTTGAGTCGTTTTGCGAGGCGAGAATGTACGGATTGCGGGTGGTGCGGCTTGTAGCATTTCACCGGACTCCCTAGTATCCGGGACGAAGGCTCTCGCGGGTTCGTGGCTGGTCTCGACGGTTGCGTAGCTCGATGGGGGTTTAGCGGATGGACGCTATCTGGTTGCGATATAACAAGTCTGGATATAACCAGTCGTATGACTTCGCTACTGGCGTCAGAACGTAGGGGCTTGGTGGTGGTGCTACCTCGGCTACCACCGCTGATAGCCGTGGCGTAGAGGCGGCCACAGGCTTCGGGGCGGCTTCTTGGAGAAAGTTGAGGTACCGCTTCAGACTCCTGCGAGCTCGGCTAAAAGGTACCTTCTTTGCCTTCTTCTTTGGTGCAGCGTTTATCTACGGAAAAAATATACGTAAGGAAACATGTTGGTTGGAGACGGGGGGGGGGGGG
>NC_046662.1:109385126-109391299 GCF_010883055.1 Belonocnema kinseyi | reverse complement strand
GGGGGGGGGGTGTATAGAGCCGCTTGCTGTAATTTGCCAGCAGATGGTGGAAGTAGGGAATGCGGATGTTCCACTTGCTGTAATTTCTCAAAGGGCAGTCAATTTGGCTAAATTAAAACTGCATCTAAGCGCATGAATTGTTGGCTGCAATATTTTGATCAAATAATCTAAAGGCAATTATACCGAACCGTTCAGCTCGATTTTTCCCGAACATGTTCTTGTTGTTTTTTGTAATTGAAAGTGCAGATTATTCTTTCTCGTTTAAAATGAGTAAATAAGTGAACGTTTCTTCGATCCAGTTAATAAGTATAATATGATTTTGTTTTGGTTTCTTCGAACAATTTTCGCAATGAAATTACTGTATTTATACGTGCATTCATTATCATTTGGTGAATTACCAACATAAATTTATAGCAAGAAAAAAGTTTGCAACTTTGAAACTTAAAGGAAACAAAATTTTTAATATGTGACGCGATCCGAGAAAAGGGACCTACTAGGCAAAAAATAGATTTTCAGATTATCATGGATTCTCTAAGTTCTTTAAATTATCTTTCTAGGGTTGCGATCAGAAATTTGTTATCTGCATTATTTCACAAGATATAAATTATTCAAAAAGAGTTTGACGCATACTCTCTTCTTCTTCTCCCACCACTTCCCCCAATACTCCGTTAACTGAAGATTGCCCAAAACAAAAGATTATTGTTCTCCTTTTTTCCACTTTGTGTCAATCTCATAATTTTATAAGAAAAATGCATGCTGGATTTACATATAAAATATGATATTAATATAAACTTGGGTTTTAGTGTGTCATTTCCATGGAGAGTTCCATGGCAAAAAATCGTTTCCAAAATTTGATTGATAGAGACATAATATTATATAAAATAAAATCCACTTTTGATTGCCATTATGTAATTAATTTCTTATAGAAAACTCCATGATTCTATATGTGAAGTTTTATTTGTGTGAAATTTATATTTTAAGTTCAAAGGGACACGTATAATTTTGCATAGTGTTATTTTATATGTTAATTTTTTTACAGGAATTTCGTAAATTCGACAAAAAATACTTCAAAAACTATCTCCGCGTTTTGAGGCCCCCTCAAGCTGAAAGTAAAGTTTTGGCGATTGCACCTGACTGCCTGTCCATTAATCCGTCCGGGAACACGATAATTCGTAGTTCTCAGAAAGCCGAATATTTTCTTTCTATGTATTTTTTCTTTTTAAAAAATATCAGAGTTATACCGAAAAAAATCCATTGACTTCTGTTGAATGGGTTTCGAAGGCTTTTGAATTGCTTATCTGTTACTGGAATTCCAAAATTGCGCACATTTGTTTTTTAAAGACTTTTAGTCGTTATAATTTTGTCAACTAACTTATATGCCTTAAAAGACTAACAACTAAAATAGCAAAAGGAACCTATTGGACCTGCGCATGATTTTTTTTAATCTTTTGAAAATTCATAAATTTGAAAAATCGTGTGAAATATGGCAGCTTAACCTCAAAAAATTTGGTCTCATTCAAAAAGAAGGAAACAGAGTCAATATAACCTTGCTTCAAATGGTCATTGCAGTTCATGGCAGATTCAAAACTGCTTGAGAAAATGACCGATTCAAATAGTCGCAAACCGATTCTTTTTTAAGTTTCTGAATCTGCAAATGATAGATACGCAATTCACAAAGTCGTCTTTCCAATGGAATATTCTTTTTTGCTTTCCAATGGAGGTTGCTTTTTGAAAGCTATAGAAGATTATGGTTACAAGTTTCTGGAATTTTCCTAAAAGATCAAAAATTCAAATTTTGATGAAATAAAAAATGATCAAAAATTCCATTTGGTCCGCAACTATGCAAGATATGAATGCAAATTAATATATAAAAATTGTGCTAGTAAAAATGACCTACACATTTTTTATTACTGACTTTTTCATAGGGTTCTTAGTTATTTTTATTCGTAAAAAATACAAAAAATATCTATTTTTGGACAAGCGGCACAAACTACTAAAGTTGCGTATTACTAAGGATGCGTATTTTTTGGTTTAATCGTTAAAAATAACATTCAAAGTTTTAGAAATTTAATTTTTGAAAAACGACATAAGCTATAAAAAATGAGTGAACAAAAATTGTGCTCTTAAAACACATCTACAAATATGTCACAAGTCACTTTTTGTCCGTCCGTAAACAAGATAACTCTAAAAAAATTAACGGATTTAATCGAGCTTTGGCACACTTTTTTAGGTCCTAAAAGAAAGAAAGAGTTTGTTAACCAACATTCTTTGATCAACGGTTATGGTTTTATCCATCGAAAATGTTATTCAAAAATAGAATATTTCGTTTAATGCCCAACGAAAACAGAAACGAGAAATCTGAATAAAATTAGAATTTAAACCCTTCAAAATATCTACAATTTTTGTTTAAACTATTTTCCAATTAGATAAGTTTTTTATGTTTTATGCTTCGAACGACTTGATATTTTGATTTGATTTTTCGAAAATACTATGAAAAGATCCAAAAATTTAAATTTTAAGCTCAACGACTTGACATGCGGAAAAAATTAAAAAAGGAGCTGCAGCTTTTAGAAGTTCCTACAAAATTTATTTAACCCATTTTTGATAGGACTTGTCATTTTAGTTTTATTTATCGAAAATATTCTGAAAAAAATTGAGAATTCAAATTTTGAGCCAAACGACGCGGAGTATGATAAAAAATGTTTGGAAGAATTTTAGCGTTTAAAATTCCTACATTATTTATTTAAATCACTTTTTGGAAGAAGTTCTCGTTTTTTATTTATTTTTTGAAATTGATATACAAATTTAAAAAATTTCCATATTATGCCAAAAGACGCGATATACGTCAAATTGTCATCATAACAAAGAGAGGTGGAGTGTGAACGATAGGAGGAGAGAGTGGGAAAACACGGTCGAACTGTAAGGTGTGGTTGTCAGAATGTTCCGCTGAGACTTCTCCGTTTCACTGCCTCGAGCTCGAAATTTCTTCTATCGCTCGCTCTGTAAAATTTTACTTCTGCCTAGCAGGTAACTTTCCTCAAATCGCGTCACATATAACATTTTTGAAATTTTCAAGAATTTGAATTTTCAACATGTATAGTTTAAAGTTGTGTAAATGTTCCGCGTCAAGGCAAAAAAATCAGAAATGCAATATATAACGAAAAAAATTCTTATTCATGAATTAGCGAACAAAAGTTAGATCTGCTTTAACTTTTATTTTCTACTCCCCTTACCCCCCCCCCCTCTTTCATCGCCCCAAACATGACACAAAAATAAAAAATAAACATTTTTACGTATTACTGTTAATTGTTAGCAATTTCTGTCGTCATTTTCATACAAATAATTACCAATGGGCAATTTGAATATTTTCTATTACTTTTAATACAATGTTAAATTGTTTAAATAAATGTAAATTATTTAAACAATTATTTTTTCCAAAAAATGCAAAAATAATATATTTTCTTAATGAATAGTAATATTTGGTAATTGCTTGAAGTATTATATTTTGTTTCAACATTATATAGTTATTTAAAGAATTAATTCTTGTCTATTCACCAAATTTTTCAAAATTAAGCCATTATCCAATTATTTTTCTGTTAAATGTTTAACAATTGTTAAGTCTCGCAAGTATTGTTCGTTCTTTAGCCATTTTGATGAGGTTTCTTGAATGAGAGATGTCGAGATTCTAAAATACGAAAAAATTTTAATTCGCCGTGATGAATTATTGAATTTCTTTGTCCAATAATTGTTTCATGCTCTTTGGTTTCAAACGTTTGATAATTTCGTAACTTTCCATTTTTTTAAATTCAGAATTGGCTTGTCTTGTGTTTTTTATTATTCAAATGATTATAGATAAATGGTACTAATTGTGCAAAGTTAACTGAAGTAATGTCTTTATTATTTGAATTATTATAAATCATCTAAAATATAGCACTTGCTCACGGTAAATTTCTCGACTATTTTACCATATATTGTGTAATGTATATTGATGGGAATATATTTGCAATATATTGCAACAATAAAATATAAGAAATATTGTAATTAAAATACTTTTTATTCAATTTGAACTACAAGAAAATAGTTTAAATTGATATATTGCTCTTTATTTGATAATAAAATGAAATTGTGACAAATAAATTATCAGAAAAAATATTTTAAAACAAATGGGTTTATTATCTACATAACAAAAAATTATTTTGGTTGAAAATTGAATTTCAATTAAATAGTTAATTATTTTCTATGTATGGACAAATTAACTTGCTGCAAACTATTTTTTCTGATAATTGATAAATGGAAACTTAATTGTATTGTCAAATATAGAGCAAAATATCATAGCTCGAAGAAAAGAGCGAAAGTATACTTTTTCAATTTTTCGAAACTTCAAAGTCAATTAGAGACGAGGACTAGAAACCAAGAGAGACACTGGATGCTGGTCGTTCGGGTGCGATTCCTTGCTTCGTGCGACCTTTCTATTCTCGGTGAATTACAGTTGTTTAAGAAAAATGAAAATTTAATTGTTTAAATCAATTTTGATTATTTAAAGAATTATTTATTCTCAAAAATTATAAAAAGTAATCGTCTTTTCCGAGTAAAATGTAATAGGTTGCAATTTCTTGAAATATTACATTACATTTAAAACATTATATAATTATTGAAACAGTTGCTTGTTTTATTTACAAAATTTGTACAAATTGAGCCAGAGTTGTTCAATTATTTCGCAAATTGGTATCCTAAGCTGCCTTTTGTTACATATATACATAATTTTGACTCATTTCTTATAATTTTTCGCAACTTTTTATTTGTTTAAATAATCTTTATTTGCTCAAGAATATTTTTTCGACAAAAAAATTGTAATAAAATACAAGACATACAATTTATTTTCTGACTGAAAAGTGTATAACAAAATGTATTAAAAATTTTCTAATTTTTAAAGAAATATCATTTGTTTAAACAATTATTTGCCCAAACATAGTTTCTAAATAGTATGTTCTCAATTAAACATAATATAATATATTTTTTCTTAATGCTATTCACATTGAATATGGATGGTTTACATCTTTTTTGTGCACTATTAAATCAATCATAAAAGTCATAATGAAATTTAAATAATGAAAGTGCATTTATTATTTCATTCTTTATAGCGTTACAATCTTTACTATGATTAAAATATGAAAAAATACATTCAAGAATGCAAATTATGATTCAAGTTTCAACATTTTTCCCGAATAAGATTTATAAGGACGAAATGCTATATTTTAGGTCACTTATAATAATTAAAATGATAAAAACATTACTTTAGTTAACTTTGCACAATCAGTACAATTTACCTAAAATCATTTAAATAATAAAACGCATAAGACAAGCCAATTTTGAAATTTAACGGAAAAATTGAAAGTTACGAAAAATATGCCTTCATCACGGCGAATTCACATTTTTTCGTGATTTAGAATCTCGACATCTCTCCTTCAAGAAAACGCATCAGAATGGATAAGGAACGAACAATACCTGCGGGAATTAACAATTTTTAAACATTTAAGAGTAGTAATTGTTGTTGCTGAAAGATATAATATAGTAATATCGGACTCGAAATGCTTGATACGATTTAAAAAATATGTTTTGCAAAAATAATTGCTTGAAGCAAATCATATTTGGTTAAACAATTAAGAAATCGTTAATACGTTATTGCATAAACTATATCGTCAGAAAAATAATTGTATTTGTTCTATTTTATTTCTTTTTTCTTTACGTTATCGAAAAAACTGCTAAAGCAAATAAAAATTGTTTACAGAAATAGAGATATGTTAAAAATTCAAAGAAATTTAAAACAAAACGTAATACTTCAAGCAATTACCAACTATTACTATTCAATAAGAGAAAAGATTATTTTCACATTTTTTGAGAAAAAAAATTGTTTAAATAATTCACATTTATTTAAACAATGAAACATTATATAAAAAGTAATGGAAAAATATTCAAATTGTCCAGTTGTAATTATTTGTATAAAAACGACGACAGAAATTGCTATCAATTAACAGTAATTTTATAGCGAAAATTGTGTGAAAAAACAACAATTATATTACGAGGGTGGATTGATAAGTTTCCGGCCTGACCAAGAAAAACAACGTTTTTAAGAATTTTTTTTTTTTATTTCTCAACATAATCTCCTCCAAGGC
>NC_046662.1:109372655-109385026 GCF_010883055.1 Belonocnema kinseyi | reverse complement strand
AGCTATCTAAGGATGGTACTATAGAACGCCACCTCAAGGTAGGCCTAGTGGCGCCATCTCTTGGTCAGGCCGGAAACTTATCAATCCACCCTCGTATGCTTGTTTACTGGATCGTAGAAACCTGTTTTAGATACGTTGATTCAAAAAATGCTTGCAGCACACCTCTGGCATCCCCCCGTGCACTGTATAATGTACACAATGCGCCAGTTTCAAGCGAGAAAAAATAATATCCACTTACAATTACAAAAAATAACAACAAGAACATTTTTTAGAAAAAGCGAGCTGAACGGTTCGGTATAATTGCCTTTAGATTATGTGCTTAAAATATGGCGTCCAACCACTCAACCATTTAGATTTAGTTTGCCCCTTGCGAATTTTACAGCCGTTTGAAGCGCCTTAAATCCCAGGGATCACACTCAGATCCAATCTAAGAATTTTGTTTGCCAGATCTCTTGCTACTACTCGACAGCTAGAGGTATTAGGCAGGATAAGAAATACAGGGCTATTAAGGGTCGCCTTCCAATCCCTAAAAGGAAATCAGGGTGAAAATCAATTTTAAAACTGAAAACTTTTATAGATTGTCTTGCGCTCTAGCTTGGCACAACCGCGGTGGCATTACAGAGAACAAAAGGAATTCGCATATTGAAAGGTGGTATAAAGTTTGGCTTAAAAGGATCATTTTTATTTTTAAATGCGCAACCCGTTTGCATTTGGGAACTTATTAAAAAAGATCTAGAAAAATCACTATACTAAAATACAACAAATCAATCATCAAAAGTCTTGATGGATAATTTCATAGTATCCTAGGAATTTATGAAAGGAATTGCCAATATGAAGCTGTGCATTTTCAATTCAAGATTAGAAGTTCCTAAAAGGTTGAGAATTGCTTCGGTAATGATTTAGATGTTCATTTACTTACGAAGCTTCTTTCAAATTAACTAAATTAAAATCTGTTAAGAAAATGAGATAAGATTCTAGAATGGCAAACATTTCACAAAGTTTGTCACAGAATGGAGTCTCGTTTATGAAATCATTGCGACTTTGATCCTCAGTCTTTCTGAAGGGAAGGCAATTTTTTTTTAGATTTTGGGACAACTATATTTCAAAAGAATTTCTGATTAACAATTATTTTAAGATAAAAGAGCTGAGATTAGTTCATAGTGAGGTTCATGTAAATGTTGATTGGGAACCGCAGGTTGTGGAAAACGTTTCTTTCTAGTCACTAATAACAGAGTATTGCGTTTCAGGTTTATCGTCTTTCCAGGATCAGTAGTACCGGCGTGCATACTCGGTACGGACTTCCTGACTAGGATATAGTAAACTGCCAAAGAATCCAAATTCTTATGAGAAAAATCCATGAGGGGAAAATTTGACACATTCACATTTATCTATAAAAAGTAAAATTCGTTTAACATTAAAAGAAAATCGTCCTTATATCCAGACGTCATGAAAATTGTAATTTAATTAATTACATCAATCCAAGTGCTTTAGATCTTTAAGAATAGAATAATGTTACAACAAAACAGTGACCATCATCAGTTAATTTGATTAAATATGTAAAAACTACATAACTTCTTGTAGGCACACAATGTACAATTAAAATAGTTACTATTTCTTTAATATCACAGTTAAAAATTATATAAATTTTTTGTTGTAATTTATAAAATTATATAAAAATTTCTATGGACGCAATTTTTTAAATAACACTGTAGTAAAATTAAAAAAATTATTTAAAACATTTTAGTTAAATAATTATTAATCATAGATACATTAAAGATTTTTGCGATGTAGATTTAAGAAGACCTTTCTTACACAATATAGTAAAAAAATATTAAAAAAAAGATTACAGTTAACATCATTTTTTCTTCTTTTTAGTTAAAATGTACCCTAACAGGCCGCACGAAAAAATACGGTCAGACTAGGATAAACGGAGCAACCCCTTCTGAGGTCATAAGTTAGATGCACAGATTTGAAGCACTGCGCTGGTGTGTTAAAGAAGTGTATGCGTTTGTGTGCGTTCATTACTCGAAATTGTTCAGCGATTACCTTAGTACGCAAACAACTTTTTCTGAGGAAGGCTATAGCTTAAGTTGGGTCCTGAACCACTAGAGCCCCGGGTGAAGTACATAGAAAAATTGCCATTGATGCCGGATCAGGGATCCAACCCCAGTCCTCCTGCGCAAGGTCTTACGCGCTATCTTCTGAGGCATCAAGGCTTCTTTTTTCAACACTTTAGTATTTGTATACGATCCTAAAAGATTAGGGAGATGGTGGAAGATTCTGGGCGACTTCAACTCGAATTTTGGTTTACTAAACTTTCGCATAAAGACTAAAATAGCAAAACTGAAAATCTCTTTCACAAAAGATAAACTTTCATGCAATGCGGAGGAAATACTAACATATTCAAAAAAAAAAAAAATTCTGTAGATTATACTTAAAAATATACAAACCTTTCGAGTAAATAATACATTCATTATTTAGAAACATTCGGTGAAAATTATCATTCTTAACCGGATTTTAAGGAAATCATCATAAACATTGCATAATTTAAAGTTTGATTTACTTTACATTTGCAAACTTATAATAATTCGTCTTGGCTAAATCTTTTTCCAAGACAAACCTAGATATAGCCAAGACGTTTTTGTGAGTCTCTCCCCTGGCCGCGAACGAGACTTTATTGTTGGTCTTAATTTAAAATCACTAATCGGCTCTAAATTTTACATAATGTTTGCACTATTTATCTACATGGTTTATTTTTTTATGTATTAATAATTTTGTTAAAGGCAAAAATTCTGTTCTTTGGGTGGCAAATCTAAAAATGTTATCCATTTTCTCCTACAACCAGCAGTTCACTAGATACTCGTAGAAAATCAGAGTCTTATTTTTTCCACAGAAAATTTTATATGCCTATAGTTCTTGAGACTGGCAGGTTTTAAATTTTAAATGAGCAAATAATTTATTACAAAATTACAAGTTCTATCGGTTGTAAAATTTCAATCCTTAGCAGATATCAACTGTTTCGTCCCAGCCTAGCTTCCTGATTCCTGGAAATCATAGGCCCTGCCAGTGGAGTCCCTAGTTTGATGGAGTTATGAGTATGATGAATTATACAATTTACTAAGGAAAAATTCATAATTTTTAACCTGAAAAATATTTAAGCCCAAAATGGTCAATATAACTTTCTTTAGAAAAAATTCTATTTACTTCTCAAGATATAAACTTCTCGTCTTAAGACAACCCTGCTTCAAATGCCGGATAGGATCCTATAGATCTGGATAGGATACGGATTTTCATCAGTTATTATCCGGAAACTTACACGTTATTTGTGTGCTTTTTTTATTTGTTTTCATCCGGCAATTGGCTAGTCTGTGATATTCACTAAATCTGTTTTTATATCTGTGTGTACATGGAATTTTTTTGATCGGCGCATTACCCTGCCCGGTTCTTTCATCCGGCTCTATCCGGTAATTGACCGGTCTATCATATTTATTCGATCTGTTTTCGGATCTGTGTCTATGCGAAATTTTTTCAATCTGCATATGACCCTTCTCAGTTGTTTCTCGTGTTCTATCCGGTTCTATCCGGCAATCCACCGGTTCATTACATTTATTCAATATGTTTCTGCATCTGTGCCCATACGGAATTTTTTCGATCCGCATATTACCCTGCTTGACTCTTTTTCGGGTTCTATCCGGAAACTTACACGGTATATCTGTCGTGTTTTATCTGATTCTATCCGGTAATTTCTCCAATACGGTACCTCACACATATAATCGCCCGCTTAAAGGCTTTGAAAAATCACAATTGTTAAGGATTTGAACCTTAACTAAACCACCTAAACTTGTACTTTAGCGCACTCTTTAATGAACTTCGTTATTGATGCGCTCGGAGCTTGCTTGTACAATTTCGGCCATAATTATAATGGGTGGTTCTAAGGCGAATTTCCAATTTTCCATAAAGTCACTTAAAAAAGTATTTAGAACTAATTTAAAATTGAATTCTGCCGTCAGTTGACAATACACCGTTAACTGCAAAAAATCGAAAAAAGGGTTTTTTATATCGTTGGAATCGTGAAGAAAAGATTCACCTGACTATTGAAATAATTTTTACAAATTGGTAATAACTTGTAGAATAATTATTGCTAAATTTTGGAAAAACGCCGTTAACTGCAAAATTTGACGAATCGTGATTTGGAAGAGAGCCGTAACTGATCCTTAACTGCAGACTGAAATTATGGATAGCTGAATACGTCACAGAAAAATTCGAAAAGAAGCCGCAACGGGCAGTTACGTACTTTACTAAATTATCGGGTGGTGATCTCGAGTATTCGTGATTTCCAAGGTGTCCGTACGCGATTCCACCTCTCTCCGGAATCATCGAACCTCGAAAAAAAACGTCTGTGATTCGAGAAACGCCGTAACTGCATTTATTTTTAGCTGCGAAATTCTTTTTTTGTAAACGGTGTTTTCTCAAATCACGACAGGCCTATTTCTGAGGTCCTTGATTCGAAGAGAGCCGTAACTGCCCGTCACGGCGTTTTCTGAATTTCAGCATCCTAATCAACACCGTTAACTGCATTTTAGATAATTAATTAACATTTTTTAACCATTTTTGTTGCAAAAATGAAAAGTTCTTCTTTAAAATCAAGGCAGAAGTTTACTTATTTAAAAAATGCTTCAATAACGTTGGTGATAAAAAACTATTTTCTGTATTACAAAAGCTTCTATAAGACGCGCAGTTGTCAATTTATCCAATTGTTTTATAATACTTTCTTGCTCTGTTTTTAATGCGAAATAACAGTTCTTAAACAATATTTAAACATATGTTGAACAAAAAATCGAATTTCACTTCTTTCAAAGAGAGCTTACTACTTTTGGTCGTTAAATATTCAAAACGTTCAGAGAGAAAAGAAGGAGGGTCAATAAGGCCGGTTTTTGGGCCATCTACAGATTGGCCTCAAACATGTTTTATTTTATTCATATAACTAGGTCTCATAACCTCTTAAAAGGATTTTTCCTGAGAGTGATCTGATTTCGAGATATAGTCATTTTTAAGTTCGTATTTTACATGGGTTTTCGCACTTTCATTCAAATCATGCTAAGTTTCATATTGTTAGTATTGCTCACGCAAGATCATACTTGGCCAAAAACTGCGCACGTATATGCATTACAACATATGTTAGAGCCATCATTTTTCTCGAGGTACTTAGCCTTCAAAATAGGGCTTATTTTTATACTTTATGAAAAACTGAGCGTATTATTTTAAGGTATTAATTTATTGTTATTAATTAATTATTTTAAGGTTATTTTTCTTAAGAAACATTTACTGCCAATCTTAGCCACTTTGACCCCCGTGCACAAAGAGGAGTGAGATTAAAATCAACCAAAGTCAGTCGAATAGGAAACAAAACGCTATCGTTCATGTGCGACTGCCGCTTTGCAACGTACAACTGTTTTCCCCCTCCACATGGTATTCGCGTTTGTTGCCGATGCTTTTAGCTATATTCTCCTTCATTCTTCTTCCACGTTTCGACCTGTTAAAGAGTTCTTATCCACTGTATGTGATATTACTGCGTACATACATCTGTTCCAGATTATTTTATTGTAGTTTTATTTTATCAGTATCGACTAGTTTCATAGCGATTGTAAGTTTTTTGCACAGGTACTTCATAGGCATGAGAGGCTACACTTTTTTTAAAATCCTTATTATTTAATAGATTTGTACATCAGTCTCAGATTCTCTTTATTTTTTCAGGTAAAATAATTACTTGCGAAGTAAGTTTTAATTACCACTTATTATGCCAAAAAAACAGTGTTCTTGTTGCGGCAAATTCTTAAAACCAAAAAGTCATCTATCAGTAGTTCAGGATGAACGGGCATTAAATGTTCTTAAAACTGCTTTTAATAGCTCCTTAACCATTCAGTCAAAGGATTGCGATTGTTGTCGATGCTTTTCGATTAAAAAGCGTCGGATTACAGATGCAAAAGAGATGAGTTCTTCTGAAAATGATTTATCAAATGTTTTAGAACCAGGTAAGAGTCAGATTTATAAAAATTCAGAATCTTCCAGTGAAGATGGAACTTCAGATTCTGACTGTAGGAAAATCAAACTTCCAATAAGAAGATGTATGATTTCTCAATCCAGATGCATTGTCTGTCATCATAAGAATAATCGTATCAGAATCAAACCTTTTGCTGCATTGAGAGTTTACGTCGATACTGGTATTTTGATTCCTGCAAAAGCGAGATACTGTGCTTCTCATTTGGTTGATAATGGTTTTCTTAAGAAAGAGGCTGTTGCGTCTATACAAGCCACCTCTGATTTTACTCACATGAACGCTGAGTCGATTTCTAAGCTTCTGAATGATTTGTGTGAGGAGGCAAGAAAAACAGGGTTGAATTTTGATGATCCCTCTGCGCTTGAGGATAAAGATTATTATAGGCTCACCGGTTTGACGAAAAATCAATTTAGTGACGTTGCACAGTACTTGTCCATTGAAGTGCGTTCGACAAAAGGTCGTTCTGTGCGTTTGTGCCTTGCATTATTGTTGATCAAGTTGCGCACAGGTCTTTCCAATGCGATTTTGATCAACTATTTTTGGCATAGAAAAACGAAGAGTTGGCAGAGGAATTACGGCAGCAAGGAAAGCTCTGATGTCCTCCTTTGTACCTCATCATCTTGGTATAGGTCACATATCACCCGAGTCAGTCATTAAGTACCATACTACATCAACGGAAAAAACGCTATTCGCAAATGGAGAAGATGTATGTATCCTTGTAGCTGCTGGTGCATACATGTTTATCCAAAAGAATAGCAATTACTCTTTTCAAAGGCGGACTTATTTTATGCATAAAGGAAGGAATCTGGTCAAGCTCATGATGTTAGTAACGACGGCAGGATATATAGTGGATGTTTTCGGTCCGTATTTTGCTGATGGCAAGAACAACGACGCTAGTATCTTTGAAAGTCTTTTAAAACAAGATTCAATAAAACTGCGTACATGGATGCCCTCAAACTCTGTAATCGTTGTCGATCGCGGTTTTCGGGACTGCCTGAAGTTTTTAGAAGATCTTGGATTCGTTTCCAAAATGCCTCATTTTCTTCAAAAAGGATCACAGCATACTACGATTGAAGCAAACGAATCAAGGCTCGATATTAAAGTCCGATGGGTGGTTGAAGCAGTCAATGGGTTTATAAAAACTTGAAGAGCATTAAGTGATGTTTTTCCAAATATTCAAATCCCGTACATCGGCGATTACGTCAGAATAGTCTGTGCCCTTTGTAATGCTTTCCGACCTCCTAGAATTCGTGATAATTCCGATGATCATCTCATTGCTGAACGAATGTTGCGATTGGCTTCGCAGCCTAATCGCCTGCAAGAGCGAGCAGAAAAGGAAAACTGGGCAAAAAGGAGGGCATCGTGGCTTCCTATAACGCAAGAGACACTACCTGATTTTCCTAGGTTAACTCTTGATGAATTGCGATACATCACTCTCGGAGTATATCAGCTGAAGCAAGCCCAATCGTATACCGAGGAACTTTTATCTGATGATGGAATGTACTCCCTTCTTGTCCACAAACAGGAGGAAGGCATTCTAAGAGTACAAATCCAGTCTCGGCATACATCTTCTAAAGTGTATAACTTATGGATAGAAAGTAATCCTGGACTAAATCCGATAAGTGGTTGGTACTGTCGGTGCAAAAGTGGTGCAAGAGTGGTAGGATGTTGCGCTCACATTGCCAGTGTTCTGTGGTATCTTGGTTACTCTAGATATAACCAAAACACTCCCAGACCTTCACGTGAATTCGAAAGTCACGTGAATGATGCATCGTGTTGGTCAGAAAATGAAGGAGAAGCAGCATCATCTTCAGATGACCAAACCAATTCCGACGAATAAGGCTGTTGCAGAGTGCCTAGCCTCTAATCGACCATAAGCCGAAAGAGCTTTAACAAAAAAAAGGGTTAACAATTACAAAATTACAGTTGTCGATCCGTAGACATTTGATTTTAAAAGGCCTGTGCACCAAGCGCGTAGCGCGAGGTAGATACATAATCGAGCGCGAAGCGCGAGACAAATGTACAATCAAGCGCGAAGCGCGAGTTGAATATACTATCGAGCGCGAAGCGTGATATAAATATATCATCGAGCGCGAAGCGTGAGAACCAATAGTCGCGCGCCCTAGGCACGCTCAAACTCGCGAGCGAAGCGAGCCGCGCGCATAACGTGCGATGAGAATGTGCCCGCTTAGCGGACAGATTTTTTTTTCTTCGCCCCTGTAGCCTTATCCATCCAACTGATTATTACAGATTTTACTGGGAAGTTTGTACACATATTGCCGATACATTCTGAATATTTTTCGATATGAAGAATAGTTTTTAAAATTTGACCATTTATGTAATGAACTTTTTAATTTCCCACTTAAATGAAATCTCATTTTATTTTGCAATTTTACAAACTAATATTTATTAATGAATACTAAACGACAATGAATACTGTGATTGATTTGAAAATTCAATGCTTTTTTCAAATTAGACAATCGGTGAATATCTTCGAGGTGCTCAGTACTTGCATATGACTCTGAAAGATTAGGGAGGCGATGGAAGATACTGCGTGACTATCGGTTTATTAAACTTCGAATAAAGGCTAACGTAGCAAAAATAAAAAGCTCGCTCACAGTGGAGAAACTTTCATAAAATATGCAGGAGATTATAACACAACAAAATTAATTCTTGTCTATAATCCATTTAAAACTTTACCAAACCCTTATTAAAAAAATAGATTCTTCACCTAGAAAGAATGACCGAAATTTATCATTCGGTAACCAATTTCGAGGGAATTACTGTCAATGCATAATGTAAAGTTTGCTTGACATTACATATGCAAACATTACTTAACAAGCATTAAACTTTATCAAATTTTTCCACAATGTGTGACAGAATAGTTTTCAATAATTACACCACGTGTATTAAGGATTGCTTTTGAAAATCCTCACTTTACATTTAGAAAATTTAATCTGCGTTATTAAAGTTTACCGAACTGTCATTTATTCTTTAATATTACGGTAGACACAACTTATTACAATAATGTCAAACATTCTCCTTTTGGTCCATTTATCCCAATTATACCCAAAAGTTCGGTAAAGTTTCTATTTCTACATTACACTCAACAGTTTTATATCAAATATAATACATTTTTTATGTAACTCTGTCTGGGATTGCTTATTCAGATATTGGAAAATGAAGCAGAAATGAAATGGAATTGAATAATACTAACTCTTGTTTCCTTGTTTTTATAATTTTTTTATTTTTACTCTTGTTTTTTACGAAAAAAGAAAAACCAGTGCGCATTCGCATATGATCTAATGCAGGAGAACCTATATAGAACCCTACATAGAGTCCTATACAGAAACCTGTATAGGATTCTATATTGGATCATATGTTCGCTTTCGTCTTTTCCGTCCTCTTTCCAAAAATTTTATTTTTTATTTTTCATCTAATTTTTTGCGATTGAAAGAAAATCTAGTCGTCCTATCTAAAAATGATTAATAATAAGTTTATATATCTTTTTTATGGAATCGCAACTTTTACCTGTTTTTTTTGCATAGCTTGTGTCGTTCGTCAAAAAACTAACTTTTTCATTTTTATTGTTTTTACGCATAAAGCAAAAACTGCGCATCCTATTAGAGATAATTATTTAGAATTTCTAGCTCTTTTTTGAATACGCAAGTTTTTTCTCATTTTTTTCGCAGCTTGTGCGGTTAGTTCAAAAATGTTTTATTTTTTTATTTTTAATACTGTTTTTTACGACTAAAAACAAAAACTACGCGTCCTATTGAAAAGTGATTGACAAGAAATTAGTAGATCTTTTCAGGGCGCACAATTACTAAGTATTCATTTTAGTTTTATTTTTTTTATTTTGAAAATGCTCTAACTTTGATAATTTCTATTTTATATAAAAAAATCACAAGGAGAAATTGTTAGAGTTTCTGAGTTTTATGAATAACCGAATCCAATGTAATTATTTTTTGAAAGTTATCGTGCCTACAGAGGAAATGTCGGTAGTGTGCAAAAATAGATTTAAAAAAAACACGTCTACAAATGTTGTCAGGGTGTTTTGAAATGGCGAGCAATTGTCTTAATGCTTGTAGAATAGTCTAAAACACCTAAAAAGCAAAACTTTACACGAAGGTTTCAAGAAAATTGTTATTAAAAAAATTGATACGCAGCGTGGTTAAATTTCTAAGTTCCGTCGATTCAAATTTTAAATGCGCATGAAATGTTTTTATCAGAACTTTTAAAATGGTCTAAAACGCGAAAAAATAAAATATTACAGGAATGAAAATTGTAGTCGATTTAAATTATTTATTTAATAATTATCTTATTGGACTGCTAATCGATAAATTTAGGTATAGATATGTAGGTTCGGTCCCCCTTAGCGTTAGAAATTTTATTTGTAATATAATGTTTAAGAATGTAAAATATGTATTCATTCTAAGCAGCGCCATTAACATGTATTGACAAAATACTCGCTGCCAAGTATTAGTTATCTTTCAAATACCTTTTTTGTTATATCTTTAGATTATAGAAACAGTGATTGTTAAAATTAAACAAATAGTTTGAAAATTGTATTTTTGTAATTTTAAATAATATTCGGACGTTATGCAGTCGTATGATGATGAATGGATTGTCTTTAAAACAATTAAATAATTTTTTATCATTTTTGAAATTAAGTCCAGCATTTTCGTACGCCAGCGGTTTGCCAGTACTGCGCCAGTGCTGGCACACCAGTACCGCCAAGAATTGCAAGCCAGTACTGGCACAGTACTGGCCCAGTACAGCCAGCCAGTACCGGAACTCCGGCAGACTGTACTGGGCCATTGGTGTATTTCCACCTGGGATATAGACTTTAGACTACAGATCACAGACTACAGGGTACTAAAAGACAAACAGACAGACAGAGTCACATACACCTTCGTGAAAATCGTTCTCTTTGACTTAGGAGATCTCAAAACGTGGAGATTTAATGAAAACCCACAAAGTGAAATTTTATATAACACCAATACCTTCTCATTAGGATGAGAATGTAAAAATAAAACCGATTCCTTTTCATCAGGGATAGAATGTAAAAATTAATTATATTAAATTCTATTATAATAAGCATTAAATTTAATTTTATTAATTATACTATATTATCTAAAAACCAATTTGATTAAATTTTATGTACCTCGGTCCGGCACTGCTTATTCAGATATTGGAAAATAAAGTACAAACTAGATTCTTAATTATATAATCTTAATATTTGTTACTTGTTTAGCCATTATCATTATTGACAGTTATCCTGACAGATGTATTATTTCAATGAATGTATATTATTTTAATTTATGATGATATTGAAGTATATGCCCTTCGATTGATTTACTTTTTGATGATGATGCAAAGTAAAAACTTCGATCATATTTAAATAAAAAAAATCAATAAAATAAAGTTCACACTTAAATAACGGCAATAATGTAATCATATATAATTTAATAGTTAGTTAAAGTTATAAGTTGGTGCGGGTCAAAAAGATCACTAATTTGCCAGCGTATATTTGATTCAGAGTTATACTTATCGCTAATTTAAAATTGAAGAGCAGGTTAGCAAATTGTTTGAAATCGAGATGAGTTCATGTTTTTACTTTTATGACAAGAATTATAGCAAAATTTAAGAAAAAAATCTGCAAGGTGGTTGGATGTAAAAAAGTCGTATAGCTCTACTGAAAAATTTATGCTAACAATATTTTAAAACAGGAACACTCTTACATCAACAAATTTATTTCTCTTTCATTTATAACCATTGTGCTCGGCTATACACACAATAATTGATAGCCCAGAGGTCGGATTCTCCGGCTTGTTCTAGCTGGGGTAGAGTAGGCGTTCCGCTTACATAGTCCCTTTTTCGGAGTAGTTCAGCATGGTTTCGCAGACGTTGCTGCGAAAAGTGCGATAGCTCCGGGTGTTTCTCGCACCACAGAGCATGCAGCCGTGCCATGTAACCCCGTTCAGGGGCCACACTCGCATCGCAGCACTCTGGCAAGTCTTGATTCAGTCGCTCCGTCCGCCTAAAGGTCGCGAGATGTCGCCGATCCATCGCTAGGGAAAGGGGTTCGTCCATCCTTGTAGAGCCCCGCATGCAAGGATAAGGCGGCGTACTCTGAGAGGTCGCTCGGTATCCCAGAATCACCGTTCTAGACACCTCACCCAGGTGCCATTTAGCTTTCGGCATGGTTTTCACACCTCCGCTTGGGGGTTAATTCCTTTGAGAACACCCCTGGACAATTGTCCGCGACTACCTACTTATTTTCGTAACCATATTTGGCCGAAACCCTTGG
>NC_046662.1:109371219-109372555 GCF_010883055.1 Belonocnema kinseyi | reverse complement strand
AGAGTGGTTGGTGGAAGGGCGCACAATACTCCTGCCGAAAATAGGCAACTTAGCTGACCCGAAGAACTACAGGCCAATAACTTGTCTGAACACGCTTTATGACATATTCACAGCTATCCTAAATGATAGGATTGTTCGGGCAATTGAACCTGTGTGGCTCAAAGAAAGGCCTAGCCGGATGTCGGGAGAACCTGCTCATCGATAGACGTGACTGCAAAGATGCAGCATTCTACCAGCGTGACCTATCGATGGCCTGGATTGATTATCGGAGAGCTTTCGATTCTACATCCCATAGACTTATCATCTGTCTTTTGGAAATCCTAAAGGTTCATCCGCAAATAGTTGGGTGCATAGAGAGATTGATGCCGCTTTGGACAACCAGATTTACTATCACAAGGTGATATTACATTATATCATACATACACTATTACAAGGTCACGTTATAGAGAGGTGTCTTTCAGGGCGACACCATGAGCCCCCTCCTCTTTTGCCATACATTATTGCCACTATCTCTAGCACTGCGCCATTCCGACGGGTACATGTGCGACAAACACATTTTGAGCCAAGACATTCCCGATGATAGCTGCAGGGCGTGCCATGCAGACCCCGAGCATTTAGCTCACACACTATCTAGTTGTCCAACACACGCGGGAACGACCTACATTCAAAGGCACAATGCGGCACTAAGAGTACTTTATTACCATCTCTGTCACTCCTATGGCATTCACCTTAATATCGCTCCTCTAAATGCTCCTAGGGAAATTGAGTCAATTGTTGAGAATGGGAAGTGCCGCATATATTGGAACTTTATATTCTCGACAATTGTTTCTGTTGCTCACTCGAGGCCTGACATGGTTCTTCTTGACTTCGAGAAGCAAACCATGTTCGTTATCGAATTTTCGGCACCAGCTGACAAAAACATCATAGCCAAGGAGAATGAAAAGAAAGAGCGGTATGGAGACCTTATAAGGGAGTTGCAACGATTGTACCCGGAATATTCTATTAAACTGATCGTCCTTATCATCGACGCTCTTGGAGGTGCCAAGCTTTCACTTGCTAATAGCCTAAAAAGCATCCCTGCGTGTCAACAATATGCTAGAACACTTGCGGGAAAAATGCAGAAGGCGGTTGTCCTTGGGTCACTCCGTTTTCTTAGGGTACACGAGGCTTTTGCTGGATCGACGTATTGATTCCTTTACAGACTGTAACCACATATCTCACGGTTGTGAGACGTGGTTATGGCTGAAATTTCACCGGGATTTCGCT
The DNA here is from genome assembly GCF_010883055.1 of Belonocnema kinseyi. Classification (NCBI taxonomy): domain Eukaryota; kingdom Metazoa; phylum Arthropoda; class Insecta; order Hymenoptera; family Cynipidae; genus Belonocnema; species Belonocnema kinseyi. The sequence goes on along the minus strand of NC_046662.1, from coordinate 109,371,289 downwards.
GGAAGCGGGTGCAATTTTTCAGATCAGTACCCGCTCCCGGCGAAATCTTAAGGTTGTCCTTATGACAAAT
>NC_046662.1:109366421-109371119 GCF_010883055.1 Belonocnema kinseyi | reverse complement strand
TATGCTGAACTTCGTAGACTTCTCTCCAAAATACTTCGACCTCTTTTGGTTTGGGTGGGTGTTCGACAGTAACTGGAGGGTCTTGGAAGAGTCGAGATGGGTGAGAGAGAAACTGTTTTGAGGGTAACTAATTGGGAGCATCAGTCCCTAAATAAAAAGGCAGTGGGAGGGAGGGAGTGGGAAGATAACCTTTTTCCATTAGTTACGAAACCAATACGAAATTAAAAGGAAGTTTCGTTTTGAAGTGTTATTGTTAAACCATTTTCAAACCAGATATTTAATTTACCTTTTTTAATCAGATAGATTTTTTATTTGCCATACTAAATCATAGTAGCATTCTCTGAATAGTGATTTTCTATCTCTATAAATTAATACTTTGAATGTTAATAAGAAATTTCGAGAACAAAACACTTATTACCGGCTCATACTTACTGGAGAGTTTTTTTATTGAGTTTTTAAAGTTTTTATTTAGAAAAAATTTTGCGTTGAATGAATATATATATATATATAGATATATATTTAGAAATAAATTTCACATACATGTTTAAACTTATTTGAATTACGTTCTTTTACGTTTCCGCGTTCTTTGATCTATGAACGTCCTATGCAGTGGTTTTCTCTTACGTTTTTCCCATTTACACTTAACATCTCGTTTCAACATCCAGCAAAATTCTGCCATCATGTGCTCAGCTCATCGTCCTTGATAATGACGCTCCATTTCCTTGATATCTTGATGAAAGCGTTCCCCCTTTTCGTCACTTTCATCACCTAGATTTTCAGGAAAGTAATCCACATGTGAGTCAATAAAATGCAGTTTAAAATTCATCAAACAATTTTGATTGTGGAAATTCTGAATCATACTTTCAACAACTTATTCATTGTCCTCGCTTTTGTGGTTACCTAAAAAATTTTCTACAACCTTTTTAATACTGAGCCAGACATCTTTTTCAGTATCAGTCATATGCTCAATGAGCTCTTTGTTTTTCGACATTTTTCTTATTTGAGGCCAGTGACTTAACGAATTGCTTACTTTAGCCAAGCTTAATAGCAAGGGGAGGAAGGAGAATTTTCAAGGGATATACCAGTGGCTCGAATAATATATTTTTTAAGCCAGGGTCGAAAGAATTTCCTTTTGGCCACTCTATTTCTGTTTTTTTTTGGGGGGGGGGTGATTTTCGCGATCTCTACTATCCCACAAGCAAAGGAATCAGGGGTACTTTGTGAAACCTGATTATTGCCCTAACAAGATTGTAACAATTTTTAGATCTCCGCAGACCTTCCAATTGTGCAACGAATACTTGATCAACTGCAAAACTTTTTTAAGGTTTATATATTCTTCTTTCAATATGGTCGAGTTTGCTACAGGTACTGATGCATATTTGTTTTCATTGTGTAGCCAAGCTGCTTTCAGACTACGCTTCGACGAGTCAGTAAAAAGCCTCCAGTCGTCATCTTCATAAATGTTCGGTTTTAGTTCATTCATTAAACCCTCAACGTCTGAACAATAAACTAAATCAGTATCTCGAGAAAAAAACTTCAGGAACTCTTTTTCTTTATTTCAATAAACAGTAGGTGGTTCCTTTTGTTAATAAATTTCTTTTCTTTAAGTCCAAAGCTCAGTGCTCAGCAGCATCTTTAGGCAATCCTAAGTTCCTCACAAGGTCATTTAAATTCTTTTGTATATATAATTTGGTCGTTTTTGTTCTTCTGAAGGAATAAGGTCATCTTCAAAGTCATCAGTTTCATCGTCACGAGTGCCAACATCACTCTCATATTCTTCATCAGTAGTTGCTTCAATGGCGATTTGGTTAATTGAAGAAATAACACCTTTTTTAATTTCTGCAATATGTTCTGATGTCTCAATATTGTCAATGTGTTGATCACATGAGAGAATCGGCTTGGTGACATAAGAAACTTTGGCATACTTAATTTTTTTTATTTGATTTTACGTATTCATGATCAAGTATTCATGCAAACGTAACAGAAAGAGTTAAAAAGTCCGTTACATTCATGCTTAGAGCCAGAATTATTTTATTTTGGTTTGTTTGTTTTTTAAGATCTACAGTTGAAGAAAAAACCCGCACGTTAGGGCTCCTGGTTTGATCGCAGGTGAGTCTGCCGTCCTAGGGGTGATAACCCTAATACCTCCCTAGGTCTAAGTATGAGGGCTTTCCGACTTTGACGAGGACCATGTCAACTCGTCGTTGGACACGCTATGGCTTCATCCCCACAATCTAACGTTCCCTTGCAATGCAGTTCGTTTTCACTGGCATCGATACCTCGACAGACTTAAAGACAAATCAGACCACACATTCCCTTTCGGGGCAGTGTATCGCTTCAGTCTCTGCCAAGGTAGCAGGATTTTTGAACGCTCTCTTTCTCCGTACCAAAGGAAACGCCTCCCTAAGGAAAAGCTGGCGAGAGAAAATTTATTGGGGTCCCGGCGGGTGGGCCTATTCCCTCTCTCCACAGCAAGTTTAATTTTTCCTCTAGGCTAGGGGAAAAGAAAATCTCTGTAGAATAGTCTCTTCTGCTCTATTTTTAATTCTATCCAAACAACCTTCTAAATCAGCCTTGCGTTTTACTCTTCTTTGAAGCCTTAGAAAAATAGTAAGCAATTATCATACCAATAATGTTATACTTTTGAGGAATAATTAAAATGATCATAATCGGAAAAAGATTAATTTTATGTAGTCATTTCAAAATAGATGGGGAAAACGGATACATTAAAAACAACCCAGTACCATGGAAGTTTTTATTATGGGACCTTTATAAAATCTTTGTCAAGTAGTGTTATTTTCAGGCGAAATTTCTGATTTAAAAAAAATTGGATATGAAATTATTAGTATTTTCATTCACTGTTTCATACATGTTAAGTATATTGTCAGGTAAAAACTACCGCATGGTTCGCATCCAGCCCCTTAACCTTGCCGTCGGGGGGTCTATTCTTTCGGCCGAGTCGAGCGTTTGCGGAACAGTCTTCTTCAACAAAGCGCAAAGTTTGCACTGCGAACCCTAACGCAGTACCCACCATCGCGATACATTAGGAAGACAAAGAGAGATACTAGGAAGAAAGTTCTATTTCTTGCAGCCTTCTTCCTCCTGCAATCCCGTTTGCCACGTTGGTATACGAGCCCTTTATTGTTTATTTTTTTCAATTAGAACTTCTCACACACTGTGAAAACCGATGTTAGAAAATTACTCTTAAAAATGTTACGTAGGCTAAGCGGCCAATAACAACAACAACAATAATGACAGCAGCCAATAACAGAACTCTGACTACCCTTCTAGAAATAATCAATTGAGATCGATAAGAAACAATATAACTAATATCTCAATCGTTCCGAATCGTGTTTCTTAATTGTGCCAATACGATTGACAACGATTAAGCATTTTGCATTTCCAATTGTTTTGAATCGGGTAATTCCAATTATAAAATCAGAATTACAATTTTAAATTACAAGCGTTTTCAATTGAACAATTTGTATTTAAATGTACTTCCAATTGTATAATTGTAGATAAATGTATTGAATATTATTTGGCTTAAAATTTAAATTGTTAAAAAATTAATCATTCAAATTGAAACCTTTGAAAAATAATGGTATAGTATCAAATCATAATAAAATATAAAATGCAAACATTAATAATAAAATAATTTATAGCTGAAAACTAGAACTGAAAATGATTATAAAAGGAATAATTTCAAATTAAATCTTTGATGACTGAATATTCTCAAATTGACAATATTTTATTGAAAATATTCGACAATGTAAGATTTAAGTTTCATAGATAAGTAGTTGAAGAATTTAAAAACTTAAAGCGTTTTAAATCCTATAAAATGGAATAATGTTACATTGCAAGCGTTCTAAATTGAACCATTTTCAATTAAATGCGTTAAAAATTGAATAATTTTTAATCAATATATTGAAAATTATTCTTTTTTAGATTTAAATCATTGAAATATTAATAATTCAAATTCAGACCTTTCAAAAAGAAGGGTTCAGTACAAAATCACGATCAAATTAAAATGTAGAAATAAAAAAAAATACTGAATACCCAAAACTGAAAAACATTATAAAGTGAATAATTTGAAATTATAACTCTGATGATTGAATATTCTTCAATCGATAATTTAAAACTTAAAGTATTTATTATTTTCAAATTGAAAACATTAAACGGTTATTTCAAGAACGTCAGACTTATTCAGAAAATCGATTGAAGTATGGTTTTATTATTTTAAAAAATTCCATTTCTATTAGAGATAAACGATTTTTTTACCAGGAAGAGGTCTGAATTCTTAATTCCTAGCCATTATTAACACATAAATTCATCTTATAATAAAAAATCTTTTTATTAATTCAACTTTCTAAATATACCAGTAAATTTACTTTTATTATTATTCACAAGGTAGGCACTAAAATTAAAGATAAATCATTTCCTTGTAAAAAAATGTACACAGAATCGAGAAACAGAATAAAACTCAATAGTTTAGTTTTCAAAGTTGAACTTTTTTAAAGTAAAGTACGAGGGTAGTTCAATAAGTCCTTAGAATGACCAACAGATGGCACGCGAATGGCTCCAAATCATCTGCTTTCGGTCAGCACCACTCCCGACTAGATATATGGTGCAGTCACAGTCCACATCTTCTGAGCTTACGTGTTTTTATAACCAATTGAAAAAAAAATTGTTCGTTAAGAA
>NC_046662.1:109353973-109366321 GCF_010883055.1 Belonocnema kinseyi | reverse complement strand
TATAGAGCTCCAAGGAGATTATGTTGAAAAATAAAAAAAATGTACCCAAAAAAAATTGTTTTTATACTTCATTCTAAGGACTTATTGAACTACCCTCGTATTTAAGACTAAATTGCAGATTAAAACATTCGATGTAGAAGTTTTCTGAACACTGATCATTTTAAATGTACAATTAAACATTTGAAACCAGCTATTTCGCTTTTCGGAAGCCTGTAACGTTGTATATTTACAAATTATGCCATGTGAAATTGAAGTAATGAAAAATGTACATTTTTAATCTTTCAATTTGATTTGAATAATTACAAATTCAGAGACCTAAAAAATCAACTTTTTAAAATTCGGACTCCTAAGCTGCTTGATAGTAAACTCATTAATTTTTTGAATCTTAGCATTCCAAACTCAGTTTCAAAACATTTTTAAATTCAAAATCAAACTCTTATTTTTTGATATGCTAAAATGTAGAAAAACGTCCATACTGTTACATGAAACTTTACAAATATATGATTTTATGATTAGGCATAGGCAAATCAAATTATATTAAATGTTAAAAATTGAATATTTTAAATATTTCAAATTGGAAACTTTCGAGAATTTCAAATCAAACTTATTTAAAAATTCGTAATTCTTATATTGCAAGAAACCTAAAATTATTGGATAAGTTTTTCTACAAAAATTTTAAAAAATTCAATGAGTTACCTATAATTTACTTAGCCCGAGTTTCAAAATATTAGCGCCATCCTAGGTTCTATAATGATTCCAATCGTTTTCAATTGGGTATCTATTATTCTGAGTAAGAGGTTGATATTGTCACTACATTATTTTGATATTAATATAATTATTTACAAGCGGGTTTTTACTCTTTAAAATAAATGTGTAGAATATGAATACAAGAAGAAATAAATACAGATTTTACAACAATATAACCACTAAATCAAACTACTACTACCTACTTGATAATCACAATATGTCACTGACACATCCGTGAAACGGCATAGTTTTTGCAAGTTGTTATAACACCAGATACATAAACAGCCGAGAACAACCGGCCCTTTTCAGGGCCAAACTTTTTTCTAACATAGGAATAATTGATTATTTGAACACGTGCAATGAATTTTTAAAATGAAAAAATAAACTATTTTTCAGTTACAAATAATTTAAGTATTGACAGGAAAAAGGAATTTTTAACAAAAACAAAAATAAATTTCAAATAAACAATTGTTTTAGTTTTCACAAGTGATTGATTGTCAACACATAATATGTAGTCCAGCACTATGTCTCTTTCCCTAGTGTCTCTCTTTCTCCTCCTAATTTATCGCGATGGTGGGTACTGCGTAGGGTTTGCAGTGCAAATCTTCCGTCTTGTTGAAGAAGACTGAAGAAGACTGTACCGCAAGCGCAAGACTTGGCCGAAACAATAGGCCTCCCGACGGCAGAGTTAAGGGCTTGGATGCGAACCCTGTGGTAGCTTTTATCCACATTACCTATATCAGCGTGACTGAAAAACTTAATTTGACAAATTTCCTGACTTTTCCCTGACTTTTTTTCTGGCTAGTTATTCATTTTCTGTTACTATTATAATTTAAAGACCAGCATTTGAATTTTGTAACATGTTTAACATAGCATTTTTTTAAACGGAATAAAACAATACTTTATATTAAAATGCTAAAACTTTCAATTTATTTATTTCATTGAGAAAGATGACTTTTAAACTAAAAGACGAAATTTCTGTAAAAGAATTAATTATTAATCCAAAAATATTAATTTTCGATAAAACAGTCAATTTTACAATATTTCATTTAAAAAAAGAATGTTAATATTAATTAATATTTTAAGACCAGATTCATAATCTTGTAAAATTTTAAACATAGAATATCTTATATGCGTAGTAAAATAATTTCAAATTAACTTTTTGAAAATTTCAAACTTGTTATACTTGACAGTTATTTGAAGTGCCTCATTTAAAAATTCCCACTCTTTTGCATTTTTTTCACAATTTCTTATCTTTTCTTGACCTATCTTCCCCCTGCTTATGTTTAACTTACGACTTAGATTGTGGTGCTGCCTTATCAGCACTATTTTCCGAAGCTGTAATGATAGTGTCTGCCGAAGAACATGCCAGCCTTTTTTTGTAACAAAGGTCTCCAGCTCTTTCATTGTTTCTATAAAAAAAATCTGAAAGTGTTTGCAAAATTTACACTGTAATTAATATAACGATTTACAAATGAGAAATGATTCAAATATCTGTCATTTAGACTATCAATAAAAAATAGGAAAGTCAGAAACATGAAGAATAATGGTCATAAGTCGACGCATATTTTGTGTAACTTAAGTTAAATATAAAAAAATTTATAAATTTCTTCATTTGATTTAAATATTAAAATTTTTTAAAGCTTCTGAACTTTTTATTTATAATCTTAAATCATTGGAAATGTTTTAAAATCTTTTTTAATTATTTCTTCAGATTAATTTTTAAAACTAAAAAATCGTTAAAAATTTTCCTAGGAATCTCAAGAATATTCTCTTATTCACTCAACACATTTCTAAATACAGTTTTTTAAAAATTTTTTTTTAAATTCTGAAAAATTTAAAAAAAATGTCTTAAAATCTTCCACATCATTTTCGACATATTTTGAAAACTTCAAAACATAAAATTATTTTCATCTCTTCAAAAATATGAAAAACTTTACAAATTATAGCGTGATAGCAAAATGTTAATAGCAAAATAATTTCTCAATACTAAAAAATCCTTTGCAATTAAAATATTCTCTTCAATTAATAATTTTTAGTAACATTTAAGAATAAATTTTACGATTAATTAAATTACTTATTTGCATTTTAAAAAATCATTGTGCAGATATTTTGCAAATCTTTATTAAATACAACTTTCATAAAGTTATCACAATTATTATTTGCAGTGGATGATTTTCAATAATATGTCTGGAATATTAGAAAAATCATAATGAATAAAGGAACGGTCTACTACTTATTTTTTAAACCTGAAAATTCGTTTCACAATGTATTTCAGGAGAAATGTTATCTAGTCCTAGAAAATTTCAATTCAAACAAATTAAATTCACACAAGGCCAAGGGGATCGAAAACGATTTGTTTGTCTCACATTCCACATTTTACATTTTCTCATTCCACATTCTTTTTTTATTCCTGAGAAAACAGAATTATTATAAAACCCTGATGGATTCACTATTTTTTTATTTACTATTATTGGTTCTGCATTACGTCGAAAAAAGTGTGAAATTCCAGAAAAAATCCTACTTGCAAGGTTTTCAATGAGAAAATTTTGTTAAGCGGTCCTTTTTGACATATCAAAAATTCTAGAACAGATAATTTTCCAAGCCGGGGGTTTTTCGTTTTTTGTTCTTTTTTTTTTTAGATTTTCAACGAAAAATCACTAACTTTAAAAAAGCACTGTGCATCTTTGCAAATAGTTACTACACGAAAAAGTGTTTCACAGGCGAGTGAAAGTAGACTCAATTTTCTGCAATTACAAGAAAAGAACAATATCCTACCTATGATAGGTCATGAGTTGTGACCCCTCAAAGTTGGCCATTTTGGCCTGTTTTTACGGGCAAAAAAGTGGACTTTAGTTTTTTCCAAATAAATCCTGTCAAGTTCAGGTTAACTTGATTGTTGCAGAGGATGAAATAGAGTCTACAAAAATCTGCGTATATCTAAAAAAAAGTTTTTTAGACCATTTCGGCATTTTTGCCTAAAAAAGAATAAGTTGTGTTTTTGGAAAATACCTAATTTCCTGTGGATCCCACCACGAAGTTTCTAGAAAATACATGAAAGTAGAGCCAATTTGGCGTAAGATAAAAAAAAGCGTCCTAGCCCAAATAGATAAGAGATATGACCTTGAAAAGTGCACTCTTCATGCATAGATGCACCTGAGCGTACCGTAAAGTAGAAATACGGTCATATTTCGAAATTTTTTCGCAAATAAATGTGTATCATTTATTTATCATGTACAACACGTCTGTTGACATTGATAAATAAATAATTTTTTATAAGAAAAGCTTGCTATCGCTACTTATGTTTATTTTTTGGCCATTTATTAGCATTTTTGTGGCAAAAAAGTCATCGTAATTGATTAAAAATGTGTAATATGTTTTGTATCCATCAGAAAATATATTTATTAATAATTGTTTATAACAAAATATTACTATAACCACTGTTGAGTACTAATTACTTTCAAATAGTCAATTAGTTACTTATTCTTAATGCGAAATAATGGTCACAGCATATAATGTACAATTTACGGAAATCACTGAGAATTGCAAGTTTCTTGGAGGTAAGTATACAATTGAATGCAGAAAAAGTATTTATTAGAAAAAATTTTTATGAACAATTATTAAAAAAACGATCTGTTTATCGATAAAAAATATATATATCACATTTTTAATACATGATAAGTACTTGTTTGCCACAAAAGTAGTCAAATGGTACTCAACAGTGGTTATAGCAATATTTTGTTATGAACAATTCTTAATAAATATATTTCCTGATGGATACAAAACATATTAGACATTTTTAATCAATTACGATGACTTTTTTGCTACAATACTATGAATGGCCAGAAAAGTAAACATAAGTAGTGATAGCAAGCTTTTGTTATAAAAAAGTATTTATTTATCAATGTCAACAGACGTATTGTACATGATAAATGAATCATATACACTTATTTGAAAAAAAATTTCGAAAGATGACCGTAGTTCTACCTTACGGTACGCTCTGGTGCCTCTGTGCATGGAGAGTGCACTTTCCAAGGTCATATCTCGTGACCTATTTGGTCTAGAACACTTTTTTTTGTTCATACGTGAAATTGGTCCAACTTTCATTTATTCTTTAGGAACTTTGTAGTAGGATCCACAAAAATGAGGTATTTTTATTTGGAAAAAACTAAAGTCCACTTTTTGCCCGTAAAAACAGGCCAAAATGGCCCACTTTAAGGGTCATCACTCATAACCTATCATAGGTAGGATATTGTTTTTTTTTGTTGTAAATACAGCAAATTGAGTCTAGCTCCACTCAACTGCAAAACACTTTTCCGTGCAGTAATTATTTGCGAAGATAGACAGTATTTTTTGAAACTCAGTGATTTTTCGCTGAAAATCCAAAAAAAAAAGAGATTTTTCAATATATCATAACTCGGAACCAATAGAAGTTAGCAGATTATTTTTTAGACAAAATTGGTTCAGAATTTTCGTTTTCTTTCTTAGTTGTGTTGGAAATTTTGCTCTAAAATGCAATGGGAATAATCCGTCCACGCAAAAGTAACTTTTGGACCTGTTTTAAAAAAAGCCGGTTTGGCAATTGATTTGCTCAAGCATTTTTGATATGTCAAAAAGGACCCCCTAAAAAAAGTTTCTCATTAAAAACTTTGCAAGTAGGACTTTTTCTGGAAAAAAAACTAACAGATGCCTGGACTATAGCAATTCGATCTTGTTTCGTTCAACCTGAAAAAACTAACCTATAAAAAGACACAGCAAGGATACTATGAAAAATGACGAAAAACACGTTTTCGAAAATCCGATAACCTATAAAAATGTTTTAAGCTTAGCTGCAATGTGAAGAACCACTGCATCTTTCTCTCGATTTTCGGTCGAAGTTCTTTAAACTGAATAGCACAATTTCACGCAAACGAACATTTCAGGACTGTAATAAACTATTTACAGTATCTAGAGAATAATGAACAATAGTATACAGCACACACATTTATAGAATTATGAAAAGTCGTTCAATTGCAATTTATTTGAGAATATTTAAGAAAAGTGATAAAAAAAATTCGTAAAAACACAGATTAGACGCTTTCATTTGTTTCCTTTGTTTTACGATGTTGCCAATTTAGGTTTAGTTTTCCTAGAATCCTGTTAAAATTGAGGATCGCCAATTTTCCATTGTTCGCGCGATTCTGTGTGCCGAAGAGTTTCGAAGACGAGTTGAAGAAATACGAAGCACTATTTTCAAATGCGCAAGCGTCACCCTGATCAATCCTGCTGATTCTGTTTGGCTGTGAAGCTTGCGAGCCAATGGCAAAGTACATGGCACGCGTCTGCACATCACTAGAATATATTTCTCGATGCATGATCTAATTCTGAGATCCAAGTGTCGATGGATGCAAATATGACTATTTCATTATTTGTTTCTGACGTTAGAGCGATGTAAACGACATTGTCCAAACAATCTGAAATAGAAACCTTTACATATTTTCAATGTCAGAACCAAATGATGGAATAGTCTTATTTATGCCCGTGGATGTGGCGGTGACCAAGAAATAAAACATTTCGTTTTGACCGTTTCGACTATTTCGAATACCAGTTACCGGTCGCATTTATCAAGAAAAGTTTGTAATTATTCTGTGGCGTGCAATTTCATGATTGACTTCCAAACGCTTTCATAAGTAGTGCATAAATTTCTCAAACACAGGTTAGTACATTCCTACATTCCTTTATCTTTCTATTTACAGTATTTTTTCCGAGAATCTAAATATTAAGTATAACCTCCAAATTCGTACTCTTATGTATTCTCCATATCCTTTTCTACATTTTGTTTTTTCACAACTATCACAATGTAATTGCAGATACTGAAATTGCTATTCATAACGTGAAATAAATATTTGTGAGCATTTTATACAATATATTATTAAATAAGTACTAAGTAATTCATAACTAAAAGAAAACATTTTGCACACTAATTTGGCGTAATTAGTACAATTACTTGAAATTCTTGCAGAGATTAATTTTTAAGATGGAAGGTTGCAAGAAAAGTTACAAGCTGCGCTTGGATCCAGCTTACACCCCATGATATGTATATGAGCAAACACATGCGATTTGGTCCAAGAAAGTCAAACATTGGACAGCACAAGGTGATTTCAAATTTAACTGTCTGGTTAAATCTCCAATTATTTTGTTAAATATCCATCTCTTTTAGATAAACTCGACTCTTCTTGATTTTAAATTTAAATCTTTTTTAGGGAAAATGTCTATTATTACATTTTTTTCGATAAGAACTAATGTTTTTTATTGAAAATTCAACTGCTTGTTTCACAGTGGATATACTTTGTAAGAAATTCATTTCTTTTATCTGAATAATTCCTAAAAATAAATTCAAGAATTTAACGACCAAATTTGAACAACCACCACCAAATGTTCTCATTGCAGTCTAAAAAAAGGAACATTTTTCTCTTCTCCTTTCCCCCTAAAAAAGAAGAAAAGAAAATCATTCGTCTTTAATTTGGACAAAAATAAAGGGGAGGAAAGAAAAATGAGAACGCAATCAGCCAAATCCCCTTCCCTCTCTTTCTCATTCCTGCCATTATCATATCACAATAAAACACATTTGTAAAAAATAATCACCAACGTTTCGGCACTCATACAGCACCCTTATCAAGGCAAAAACATATTTAATAAAATGAATAAAATTAAATAAAAATAAAATAGAAATAAAATAAACTAGAATAAAAATAAAATAAAATTTGTTTTCAGTAGAAACAGCATAACTGTCACGATTTCATTTTATTTCTATTTAATTTTTATATTATCTTAATTTAATATAATTTTTTTAATTTCCTTATATTTTTTGCCTTGATAAGGGAGCTGTATTAGTGCGAAAACGTTGGTGATAATAGTTTACAGATGTTTTTTATTGTGATTTGATAATAATATAAATAAAAGGACGAAAGAAATAAAAAAGGGAAGGAAGGGGATTTGGTTGGTTGCCTTCTAATTTTTCTTTCCTCCTTTTTATTTTTGTCCAAATTAAAGAAGAATGATTTTCTTTTCTCCTTTTATAAAGGGAAAGGAGAAGAGGAAAGTGTTCCTTTTTCAGATTGCAATGAGAACATTTTGTGGTCAACATTTTGTCAATAATAAATGCGGATGTTTTTATTGAAGCCTATAGCGTTGCAATGAAAAAAAAATTGTAACGGAAAACTTTGTGTTACAAATTTTATATCGAAATTTTGTTATTCACAAATGTAGATGTTTTTATTAAAGCCTATAGGGTTGCAATAACAAAAAATGTGAATGTTTTTATTGAAGCCTTTAGCGTTGCAATGAAAAAAAATATTTTCGAAAATCACGGTGTGAAAAACTTGTTATCGAAATTTTAATAAGAAATGTGGGTGTTTTTATTGAAGCCTATAGCGTTGCAATAAAAAAATGTTTTTCGAAAATCTTAGAGTAATATTTTTCCATCAAAATTTTGTTATTGAAAAATGTATATCTTTAATTGGAGCCTATAGCGTTAAAATGAAAATAACATCTCGATAATTTGGCTGTCAAAAAGTTTTTATCGACATTTTTTTAATAACAGATGTGGATGTGGATTTCTGCATAAATTTCGCCCCCATACGTACAAACCCCAAATTAACAAGCCCCATACCCACAAACCAACAATCCCTAAGCCCACAATACCTAAACCACAAACCAACAAGCCCTAGAGCCACAAGCTCTATATCAAGATACCCACAAGTCAAAAAGCTCCAAACCCCAAAGCCACAAGCTCTAAGCCCACAAACTCCAAATACAGAAGCTCCATATCCACAAACTTACAAACCCCAACCCCACAAACGCCCAATCCACAAGCCGGAAACACACAAGCTCCATATTCACAAACGTACAAACCCCAAATCAACAATCCCAAACCCACGAACCCCAAATCCACAAACCCTAAACCCACAAGCTCTATATATTTTGGGTTTGTAGGTTTGTGGATATGGAGCTTGTGTTTTTGGAGTTTGTGCGTTTAGAGCTTGCCTGTTCGAAGTTTGTTTGGGGTTGGTGGGTTTGTTGATATGGAGCTTGTGGGTTTAAAGCTTGTTGATTTGGGGTTTGTGGGGTTTAAGCTTGTTAGTTTATGGGTTTGAGGCTTGTTAATTTGGGATTTGTAGGATTGGGAAAAGAAATTTATGCAGAAATTCCAGGATTTTAACCATATTTTGAATTTTACTGCAAATCCTGACGTGCGGGCTCAATTCTGTGAATAAATTCGTGTTCAGAGACCCCAAAAACATCAAGTATACCTATTGGAATCCCAGTAGACTCCCAAAAACATTTTGTGCTCCTGTATAATCTTTAGCTATTACAAGTCTTGCCTCAGCAGTAGGAAATAATCTCCTAAGCCATTATTGAAGAAAAAATCAATAAACTATATGTCTGATTTTATAAAGTAAAACACAAAATTTATTTTCAAAAATCGTTAGTTATAAGACATTCAAAAAATTATGAAAGAGTTTAAATTAAAAAGTTCTTGCGCAAGAAATTAGAATCCGATGAGAAGTATTATTATATCTTTCACAGAATACCATTTGTTCAGAGCAGGCAATTTTTCTAAATTGTCGTTACATTTTTGAAATGTTATAATTAGCGAATACTTTTTCATCATATTTTTATAAATTTTTAACAATAAACATTTAAATTCAATTGTCGTCTTATCACGATTAATAAACATTTTCACATTTTCGAAAACTTTGAATGTGCTTCCAGGATTGAATTTGTATTCCCAGTTAATTTCCAAGATTTCCTGATTTTGTATTGATGCTGGGCGAAACAACTCTTTTTTGGACAATCGAATTCTAATAGACAGTAAAAGTTGTATTTGCCCAAATATAGTAGATCTTTCAAATTTTGCATCAATCGGATAATATCTTCTATTCTGTGTACGGATTTGAAATTTAAAATGTTGGAAAATAAAAAAATAAAAATACTATGGGTTCAAAAATTATGTCAAATTTTTTCTAGAAACATTTTTTGGTAGTGAATAATAATGTCTCTCACCCTTATCATAATCCACCCATCGTTGTCTTTGACACGCATAGTTGTTTTAAAAGAAAATTTCATCACTAAAGTTTGCTGAAGAGCAAGATTTTTAATAATACTGAGAACATGTGAAATTTGAAAATAAGCCTATCATTCAGAGAAGTTTACAACCCATCGCTGTCATAAAATTCCTTTGTTAAAGTTCTTTAGAGGGTTACTTATAGCAATTCGGAAAGCGCGCGAAAATTTAAATCTTTTATCCATAACTTAAAACCAATTAGAGTACACAGAGCTGTGAACTTCTACTGGATGCACATTCGACTTGTGAATATTCCATAGGCGTATATGACTCATATGGTCCGGAGAAAAGCGTGCTAGAAAGTCCCTTTAAAAAAAGCGTACATACACGTAGGTCAACCCCCCCCCCCCCAAATGGAGGGGCAGACGGAGAAAAAGGCTATCGAGGTGCTGATAGGTGAGATCAGAGGGTTAAAGAGGACGTAAGGGGGGCTATGGAGCAGATGAAAAGTATGAGGGAGGACCTGAGTGTAAGAGATGCGAGATAGGGAAAGGAAGTAAAAGAGCTAAGGGGAAAAGTAGAAGGATTGCAGAGGAATTTGGTATCGGTAAGGCGAAGGGGGATAGGAGAAATAATATAGTGATAAGAGGATTGAAGCTGAAGGGCGGGGAAGAGAGGGACCGTGTGGAAGCGCTGCTGCAAAGCATAGGGTAGGTTAAGGGCAAGGTAGCGAAAGTTAGAATGGTGGGGAGAAAGGAGAATGAAGTGGCGGTGGTAAAATTGGAAAGCTGGGAAGAAAAATTGGGAGTAATGCGTAACAAAAATAGGATAAAGGACAGGGCTAGGAAGGAGAGAAGCGAAGGGAGAGCAGTGAAGGTAGGGTATCGGAAAATAAAAATAGACGAGAAAATGTGGGTATGGGACGAGGAGAAGGAGATGTTGAAGGAAGTGCAAAGGAATTTGTTTCGGGGGAAGTAGGGGGTGGGAGTAAAACAGGGTGGAGGCATATTAAAGGTGTTGTACTGGAACGTAGCAGGACTAAAGAAGAAAGGTGAGGATTTCTAAAAGAGAAAGGAATAGGATAGAGTAGAGCGAAAGTTGCCAAGGGGGTATAGGTGGAGGCTACAGGAGGCGGTCAAAGTAAAAAGGAAGAGAACGGCTAGTGGGGGAATTATAACAGGGGTTAAGGATGGATTAAAGGAAGAAGTTTATGGAGAGGGAGAGGGGGAGGGCGTGCAAATGAGGGCTGTAAAGATAGGAGGGGTGACGTATAAGTTTGTGACTGTGTACAATAAGGATGGAATAAAAAGGATTAAAGAAAGGGTAGAAAACTTACTAGGAGAGAAAGATGAGGGTATGGTAGTAATACGGGGAGACTTTAATTCTAGAATTAGGCGGGAAGGGGGCCTGTACCCGGAAGGGGAGAGCTTTTAAAGAAAATCGAAGAATAAAATAATAAATAAAAAGGGGCAGATTCTAAGAGACTAGATATAAGATAGAGGGTGGGCGGTGGCGAATGGTATGGTGAAAGGGGACGAAGAGGGAGAATACACGTATGTGAGTAAGAGGGGTGTATCGGTGATAGACTACGTGATTAGGAATATGCAAGGGTGGAAGGCAGGGTGGGGAAGAAGGGTCGGTAGGGGAGAGGGTGCCATGGACGAGAAACGCGATATAAAAGTTTCAGGAGCAGTTGGGCAAAGTAAGCCTTGAGGGGGAGATGGGAGGATCTACAAGAGAAACTGAAAGGCTGCGTGCGAAAGAAGGTATTTAGGAAAAATATAAACGAATGTTAAAGCTGTGGTGGTATAGGAAATGTAAAATGATGAAGATAAAGGTGAAAAAGAAGTACAGAAAGAGAACCCCAAGAGGGTAGAGAGAGGGGTTGATCGTACCACTGTCTAAGAAAGGGGATAGGAAGAGGCAGCAAAATTACAGAGGAATTACGCTCATGATCTGCGTACAAAATATACGCGATGGTGTTAGCAGACAGGCTGCGAAAGGATGTTGAGTGGAAAGGAATATTGCCGAAAACGCAGGCGGGCTTTAGAGAGAGAAGGAGCACTATTGACAATATTTAGGTCTTAAAACACGTGGTAAATAGAGAATTAACCAAAAATGGTGCCAGAGTATTGGCGTTTTTTGTAGATCTAAAGAGCACGTTCTCGTCGGTGGATAGGGAGAGGTTGTAGGAGGCAATGGAGGAGAGGGGAGTGAAGAGTGGCCTGATCGAGAGGGTAAAGGAGGTATATAAGGAGACGAAAGATAGGGTAAGAGGAGGGTAGAGAATCTCTGAGGGATTCTGGATGAATAGGGGTTTGAGGCATGCGTGCGAGGCGAGGCGCAACGAGGAAGGTTAGGCTATAGAAGCGAGCGGATTAGTTATAAGGTGTGGATGGATGGTACTTTGTAAGACGTAATTGTAAGAAATTTCTGTAAAAAATGGAAGTGTACCCCCCACAACCGTACTCACCGCCTAGACTTCCACCCTCACACTCCACTCACACCTTCCTGACAAACTTTGTTTATCTATCTATCTATCTATCTATCTATCT